>NC_067424.1:42656073-42744978 GCF_009764475.1 Pristis pectinata | reverse complement strand
ATCGTGACACCACGTCGTTAACCATTCTGCAGACATTAAGATATTTCAGAAATGACCGAGAACAAATCGTTCTCAATCACTCACATGGTGGAATCCAGTGGAACATCGAATGGACTTGACCGCAGTGTTGAACATCGCCGGGACGGTTGAAGCACCGAGGAGGCCGTAACTTTCGCTGCCCATCACAGTGCATTCAGAAGTTGAAGCGACCCAGGCATTTGGTTCACTGTGAATGAAAGTCCGTGTCTCATCCCGCCGGGAACTCCACTTTAATCCATGCAGTGTAAAACTCGTTGATTCTCGGCACAGAAGCCAATGATTTATCTCCGCCCTGACCTTCTGAACTAACGGTACAGAAAATATATCTCCAAACGGCACAAGAGTTCCGTTGGTATGGGACCGATGACTCACCTTCTGCTCTCTCTCTCTGGCTGTAACAAAGCATTTTAACCCACACTTCAGGCTCAACCAACGTAGCTCCGATAGAGTGTAACAGGAAACGCAGGCAGAGCTGTGATAGCCCAGTGATTAAGGCGTTGGAATTGAAATCCAGTGGGGATTCACCACACAGGTTCGAATCCTGCTCGCAACGCTAACAATTTTAGACACAGGGACCAGACGGGCAACTGACGCTGATAATTCTAACGTACAGACAGGACTCCCCATGCCTGATACATTCCGGCAGACAATTGCACCCCAAGAAATAGGTCCAGCTGTTGGCTCTATCTGTTCACAGAACGGTGCATCCTTCGTGTTCAGGTGACCAGATACGCGAGGGCAGGTTGCCTCATCATACGGCTGCGGCTTCCTTTGAAGAGGGGAGATGCGTTATTTATATTCAGACAAAAAAAGTCAGCTCAATTTGCCGGGTCGACTTCATTATTTTTCGAAGTTTATCAAGATATTCTGGTCGACTGTCTCATTCATTGCCAAACTGAAGGAATTGAAACGGTGAAAAACACACTGGACACTTCGCCATCTGAGGACTGAATTGGACCCTTGACTTTGTATCTGTCGTGCAGGTGGCGATGATTTCTGATCCTTCACCTGTCCCTGTACTGAATCTAGTCATGCTTGCCTGCAGTTCTAACCGAGTCCAACCCAGAACATAAGGTGTCCTCTGATCCTGCTCCCTCGGCTTTGGACGTTGTGACCAGGTCCTTCAAGACACTTTCCGGTTTGATTCTGCACCTGGAGTTTTTTTTCAGATCACGAGCAGCAGCCAGCAGACGCGAGCGGGATATGGCCAAGGGCTCGAGGGCGAACAACGTCTCACTGCCCCGGGTTTGACGTGGCAGTGGATCTCATTCCTCCACCAGACCCCATACAATGAGCAATCTGGTCCTTCCGGCCACTGCTGACCACTGAATAACGTTCCCATACATGGCCTGACCTGGTAATGATTTCACATTTCCCATTCTCGTGGTGTCTCACGTGAAATGTTTCGGTGAGTTGATGGCTGAATATAAAATATCACTCGTAAAAGTTAGGCATGACTGTTTGCAGTTTCAAACTATCCTGCCTAAACTTTTATCAACACATTCTTTTGGTCTGTTCACAAACAAAACCGTTTGTGCCGGAGGTGAAGAGGGTTAAGGAGGGCTGTCAGGGTAGCCTAGTGGCCTTAGGCGCCAGACTCAAGGAATTAAAGTCCTTCCGTTGAAATGGGGGTGTTATGTTCTCCATCTGGGGGCGTGGGTTCGAATCCAATTCCTGACATCTGCTGTTTTTTGCATTTGTAATTTTGACTTTATCAATCGACGTAAATTAATTCCAGTTCATAGGACTGGGGCTGCTTGACTGGATAAAAAAGTGAAAAAATACCTATTGTGGTTTTCTCACAGCGGCTTGGAATGCAGCGGACCCAGAGTGCTGGCGTTGATCAGTGAAGGGACTTTGGAGAGGAGAGTCCTTGACATATTCTAACCACTGTTTATTAGTTGAAGAGTGACGTTGGCGCCATTTGCACAGGTTGTCAGTGACGGCTTTGTTCACATTTTTGTTTAAATGACGTGTGTGAACAGAGATTTCAAGACATTTAAAGTCACGTTCTAAATGATACATTAGCAGGGGAGCTTGGTCCCGAG
This sequence comes from Pristis pectinata, assembly GCF_009764475.1. Taxonomy (NCBI): domain Eukaryota; kingdom Metazoa; phylum Chordata; class Chondrichthyes; order Rhinopristiformes; family Pristidae; genus Pristis; species Pristis pectinata. Next base: position 42,742,891 of record NC_067424.1, on the reverse strand, counting down.
GGTTGAACGACTTGCTGGATTAGATAATTCAGAGATGCACCTTGCGTTTGACACATCATCGCGGGGTGCCAACAGCTCGGCCACTCAATATGATCCTGGCTGTTTTGCTCTAGGCCCCTGCCTCTGTTCTTTGCCAGTTCCACAGTGCCTCGATTTCCTTGAACTTTCATATCCTCTGCAAATAATCCAGTGACAACCTCCACAACTCTGCGTCGTGGAGAATTTCAGAAAGTGACGATGGTGCATCAAGATCTTCAAATTAACCTCAGTTTTAAACCATCAACCTTACAATCATTTTTCCTCACTCGTTCCTCTCCGACGAATGGAAACATCTCAACATCTCCTCAGTCACCGTCCATTGGAACCTCACAGGGTTCAGAATGGCCACCCCTCATGATATATTCTAAACGGTCCAGTTTTAACTTCATCACCTGTTGTTTTCAACACGCACGTTCATCCCGGGAGTCAGGTTAGTCCATGTTTTTTCCAGCCGCCACCTATGTTACCATATCCGTCACCGATTCAGTGGAGGTAAACTGTGCACATTACTTCAGGGGCGGCCTCACAAACCTGTACAATTGTAATAAATGAATTTATCTGTTCCTGATCTCCAATCCCCTTGCAGTAAACGGCAATCTGCCAGTTGGTTTCCGAAATACTTGACCAACCGGCCTGCTAATCTTCTGTGGTTTCATGCCGAAGGGCACCTCGGTCTCTATGTGTTCTCCATATTTGACCTATCTTTGTTTATATTATACCTAACCTCACGGAGGATCATGACATCACCCTCAGAAAAAAATTTTCCAGTTTTCTCCAGGCACTGAACCATCGAGTTGCCGCCTAAATACGCTCATTGCAGCATCTCACCCAAATATTTTCATGTCATTATTAAACCTGCAGACCGTGCATTCAGCTCCCTCCTCCAAGACAACGATATTGAAAGTTAATTATTGTGGTGCAAGAACTGTTTAATTTTCAGTTCTTAATTTCTGAGTCGCACTGACCAGCGGTCACATATCAGCTTAATTCCCCCACCCCCTCATTCTCCTGCATCCATAGAACCTCGAGCTCTTCATTTGTATATCCATATCAGTTATCCATCGTTGTCGATTCTCTCTCCTGATCAGCTTTATCGTAATTTGTTGCTGTTTCATTAAAATAAACTCCCAGTGTTCAGATGTCTCACCAGCTTTACCACTTTGTCTGCTCTGGTGTTTGATTGAACATTCTCCTTCACCTCTCTTGTTAACCATGGATGGTTCATCTTTCTCCCTGGTGCCACTCACATCTCACATCCGGAATTCAGCTCTATGGTTCATGGTGAGGTCTGGAGTAGTGTGGCCCTGGCGACTTCCACATTGACCCTTTGTCAGGAACTGCTGACTGGCAGCAAGGTCGCTGACATTTTGTTGGAGGGGAGAGTGGTCCGGAGGAATGATGGACTGAGAAAGACGCCAATTCAGTGGAAAATTGCGTTGGAGTCGTGTCCGACTAAGTGGATTATACAGCAAGATGCTAACCGAGTGGCCAGAAGAGTTGATTTGCTTGAGGTAAGCTGGATGACGGGCAGTGAGGGCATACATTTGGGTGAACATTATTTCTTAGACCATGCAGTGACCTCAATGTTACTGAAGGCGGTGGGCGGTACACTGATGTCACTTTAGATTGTGTAATAAATATCCTAGTCTTTCAAAATATCATATTGAAACTTGTTTTTTTCAGTGACCGAGAACAAGGTCGGGCCAATGAGTTCCAAATATCCAGCTGGAGAGGTTTATTTTTCTGTTAACATGGGAATCCTTTACATGTACAGCTTCAGAGCTAAAGAGGGAATTACCCCCGAGATTGACGGCATTTATCTCCACCACCGCAAGACGATTGTCTTTGATTTCAAGATGCGTGAAATATTTAATGATATCGAGAAGGTATAATATCCTGTCCTGGTTGTTTCTGGTGTCCCTTGTAAGTTGGTAAATCGTTTTGTTGTGTTGAAAGTTCTCTGCAACTGAAGTCTCAAACCACGGAGATTCGATTCATCCAGTATCTGCTCTCGGTGTGGGTCTGTCAACGCGCTGCCGCTCCTTTCTCTGATAGTTATATCCACAAGCTATTGTCTGTATGGAAATTCACAGAATAACCACACTTTAGTCGAACAATGAGTATAATATGATTTGATGGACATCATCCATTGATGAGTTGCATTGAATGTTTGCGCAGAACCCATGTATCAGACCTGACAGTATGTTTGTGGGTATACTGGGTCACCGAACATGGTCAGGAACAGGGACGTGGACTGCGTGGACCCCTTCAGAAGGAAACTGGATGAATGACAATGATCACACTGATCCAGTGCCAGTCACACGATGTACCAGTGGACCCGAGTATCTCCTGCTCTGCATCAGCTAACGTCCTGTGCAGTTAACACGGGATTGTCGTTTTCATTCCAGATTTATTTATTTATCTTTCCCTTTACTTTTTTGGATTGTTTTCCAATTATCTTTTCAAAGAGAACAGGCTACATCGCCGACTCGGCACAACTTGGGAGACACTTCATGGCGAGACGGTAACTGGCTTTATTCCACCTCCTGCTCCATCGCCGTGCATTGGTTTTCTTCATTTTTTCTTGAATACGTTGAATCTTGGATGACTTCATTGATACAAACGTTTTTCATCTGATGGATATCTGATATATTTTCAATCTATCGTACTCCATGTTAAGGTAAATAGTGTCTGGTATCCGCAAGAGTTGCATCATCCAAGGTATGCATGATCTGTTTGTACGTAAAATAACACCACAAAACCCCAAACAGTCGTTGCATTATTTGCCTGTAGCCAAAGGGCTGAGAACATATTTTTATCACTCCTCACCAACAGTAACTAGACTGCATGTTTGTGTCGATCTGTCTGGATGCAGGCAGCAAATCACATCGCACAACCGGATTTCAGGGTTCGGAGTCATTTTCAGGGCGTGGTTAACTCATAAATTTCTCCCAAATCTTATTCCAATCCTTTCGGTTCAAGCCTTTTTACTTCCACAGCAGAACCTACATTTGCACAGCCAGGGACTGATAAACAATTACTTTTTTGCATTCACTTTGAATGTTGACAACATAATCTGCTATTGGACATCTACGACCCTAAGCCTGACATCCTATTGTTGATGTTGCTGATCCGTGGAGCAGGATCGAAATGTCAGCACTGTCGTTTCGGGTTCTCATCGGGAGCTCTGTTTTTACCAGATCTGTATTCCTGGACATGCCAGCAGGGTTGACACTGTTCTCATTCTGTCCTGTTAGTTTGTCCTGTTAGTATTCCACACTGTTAACCTGGTGATGAGTGTGGTCCTGTCTCGGGGAAAGTGCGGTATCTCCAGGTGTGTAACCCGCTACCTGGTAGGAATGGCAGAGGCCGATCTACTGGTCGTTATGTTTGATCTGATATTGAAGCAGATTAGGATTGCTTATGGCATGCATTCATTGGGGTTTATCCCCGTGTGTAATATCCACGTCGTCCTGATTCACGCCGTCACGGACTGATCTGTCTGGTTCACCGTCACGTTCAACTTTGACAGATTTGAAGCAATTTGTTGCCAAATGTTGAAATCGAGGAATTCTTCAGAGAAAACGGCAGCTACAGTTTATGGGAGCAGTGACTGGGCTGAGAAGTATAACGAACTTATTCTGGTATTTTATGCAGACACTTTGGTACAGGATGTCAAATTTACCTTGGATTTGTTATTCGGATATCCGTGTTCTAACATCAATGACCTGGACAATCGTTGAGTTTCTTTATTATCTTCTCACCCCATGTCAGCCGTTTATTTTATTCTGATCCTCAATAATTCAACAGTCAGACACATTTTACTGGACATCGGAGCCTGCAGGAGACTAGGTGTCAGAATAGCGGGGACACTCCCAGAGACCGAGAGCTGGAGAGCAGAAGGAAATCCATCATATTGTTGTTCATAATCTCGGGAAACTTCGTCCAGCTGTGGCAGAATTTACGGTTTATTCTATATGAAACCAGCTGTGGAGTCTTGGATATAATTTAGTTCATTTTCCCCAGTTTTTTAACCGAAATAAGTTTCATGCTGCAGCTTCTGAGTTGCTGCACAAACTCGTGCATTTAAGCTGTGACACAGACGACGTTCATGGAGCAGCTGAGGACTGTGGTGACATATCCGTGTAGTCGAACTGCAAATTTAATTAACCGCCGTTCTTAGAGCAATACGGCAAGGATACAGACCCTACGACCCAACCAGTCCATGATGACCACGGACCCCACCCAGCCGGTCCCAAATTCCTGCGTTGGGCCCATATACCTCCAAGTCCCTCGCCTCCATGTACCTATAGAAGTGCTTCTTCAATGATACTGTTCTAACTGCCTCAACCACTTCCTTCAGCAGATAGTTTCATGTACTCACCACCCTCTGCGTGAAAATGTTGCTACTAAGGTCCCTTTTAAATGTTTCTCCTCTCACTCTTCACCTATGCCACAAAATATTGGACTCCGCTACCCTGAGGTAAAACACTTGTCATACACTTGACCTCTGACTCTTATAACTTTGAACATTTCTATAAGATCGCTCCTCGTTCTCTTACGTTCCAAGGAATAACGACCTATTCTGGTCAACCTCTCGCTATAATTCAGGCGCTCTCGTCTTGGCAACATCCTAGTGAATATTCTTTGTAAGATTTCCAGTTTAATCACGTCGTTTCGAGAACAAGGCTACTAAAACTGCATAGTGCTCCATGTGCGACCTCACCAACAACTTATATATCTGCAACATTATGCCTTTACTCCTATACTCTGTGCCCCGACTGATGAAAGCCAGCGTGCTGAACGCCTTTTCACTACGCTGTCTACATATGACGCCGCTTTGAACTATCTATGCACTTGTACTTCCAATTCTCTCTGCCCTACCGTGCATTGTTTTAGGTGTATGCTGATTTGACATTCCAAAATGTCTCACTTTACACTTACGTATGAAAATCCATTTGCCAGTCCTCGACCCATTTCCCTAACGGTTCAAGATCTCCCTGTCATCTACGACAATCTCCTTCACAATCAACAACACCTGCTAATTCCGTGTCATCTGCAACGGACTTATGAACTGTTGTGCATTCGCGTCCGAATCATTTCTGTAAATAACGTCTAACAAAGGTCCCAACACCGACCCCTACGCGACACCACTCGTCACAGATCTCCATTCCGGAACAACGTCCAGATGCGAACCACATCCAGAATCAACCTTTCTTTTCATGTTCTCTCCGCTCCACACCTCCCGGGAATCCATAATACCGGGACAAGATGATTTGACCGAATCTATTGTTCTCTGTTGTTATCTGTTGTTCTCTGAAACGTTCCAAGAATGACTTGCATGATCTTTTAATACAATATACACGATAATTGGGTAATTTTGACATTCCCCTTGGAGAACAGGTTGTTCATGATCCTACATAATTAAACACTTTGTGCACTGTGGAGTGTTACCGCTTTATGGCCGTCTTGCGCATATGCTGCTGACAGTTGAGCCTGCTGATAAACGTGCTCCCAAATACAGAACAGTAACTTCTATTTCTAGTCCTTCAACAAGTACCTCTCACTGTTATCGGGAAGTGGAGAATAAAATTATTTCAAGTGGATATGATGAATTCTCGCCTGTTGATTGTTCCCGCTGCCATCGCTTCACCAGCCTGGACTTTCAAGGACACGATATCCAATGACCCCGCAACAAATATTTTTGGTTAAACTATTAAAGTAAATAAACGATTATTTATCCCATCAAATAGAGAATTCATTGGGTCATGGAGAGATCGAGCACTGAGTAAATGTCATTCGGTCCAGCAAGTCCGTGCTGCCCATCAGCCACCCATTTGCACGGATCTTGCACGCCCACATAATGATCTTACGCCAGATGTTCTCACTCACTTTCCCCTTAGAGGCACTGGGGGAAAAGTTGTTCCTCACGTCTGCGTTACTTTACACTTCTCATCTTAAACCTCCGAGCTTTTGTTTTGGACTCCCCTGCTCGGTCGAGGTATTGAGTCTAAACGTTGGCAAGTTATGTTTCAGCTGTACAAAACTTATGTTCAGACGCATGTGGAACGTTGTGTGCAGTTCTGGCCACCACACTGCAAAAAAGATCTGGAGTCATTGGAGTCGGATTTTTTTCCCCAGGGTGGAAATGTCAAATACTGGCGTAATTAATTTTAAGGTGATGGGAAAAAAAATATTTGCGAGGCAGATATGTTTTACATGGAGAGTGGTAGGTACCTGAAGGAGGGGGGTGAAAGCTGATATTGAAGCAACGTGTATCAGGGGCAATGAGACAGGCACATGAACGGGCAGGGAATGACAGGATGAAGACCACGTGCAGCCAGATGGGAGAGTTTAATGTTGTAGTTGTGGTCGGAAAATTCTTCGCAGGCAGTGTTTGTCCCTGTGTCCCGTCAACAACATTCCCTGCAGAACAGACGGACCGAATAGTCTGCTAATGAATTGCGAATGCTACTTGCAGTGGGAATCAAAAGGACGTAGAAAAGCGTTCACAGTATACTTCAACAAGCCGGCGGATGTGACAAAGCTGACAAGTCCAAACCTTCAATTTTGCAGATGTGAACTTCTCGTGTAAAATGATGCCGAGCTGTGCAGACTCGCTCAGTTATTGTCACATTCGGGGTCGTTTCTTCCTCGATCCTGATGCGGCAGTGTGGTGGCAACAACAGTAGCGTTTCAATCTGCAGATCGGTCTGATATCCTTTGACAATGTAGGCAGGATTTATCGGTACATCCATTCGCACTTGTGTTTGTCCCCCTGTCAGCCTTTCTCTTCCAATCAATCATTTGTTTTATTCTTTTGTTTCATATGTACCTGAGACTGTTGAAGATAAAACAATTATCTTTTGGTTGTTTTGCAGAGTATTTCCATATGCATTTACATTTTCAGAAGACACATTGTTCAGGGATCTGAGCTCAGTTTTAGGTCATGCTGTCGCGACCCTGCAGCAGATCAGAGAACAATGGGGGCAGGATGCGGTACACATATAGCGAATGAAATATTAATATACTGGCAGAATTGACGAGCCGGAGAATTTACTTCATGATTCACAACTGCGCCAATTTGTGTTCTCTGCAAACCTTTTTACCGCCCCCTTCATTTACATCCAGGTCATTAAAAAATCTATCTGCATCTTGCAATGATTATATGCATGTTCCAATGGCTATATGCATCTTCCAATGGCATTTACAAAAAAAAATGAAAAATTAGGAACAAAGGGATTCGTTGACAGTGACAGGCTCACAAAGCAAATTAAAATAACACGGTATGGAGACCGACAGAATAAATGTCCCTAGAAGTGTCAAAATCCTCAGACGTGACGTCTCCTCAGATCGAAATGGGTGCTGGGACCTTCACTGACCTCGGTCACGATGATGCAAATAACTCAGCCATGGTCGCCTGGTTTGATGTCGGTTAATTATCATAACCCCATTGTCTAAGGTGTGGCTGAAGCGCAGAAGAACGACTCATGGTCGTTTCATTTTGCAACCCATTTCTCTTGAGCAGCCAGCGATCTGCAGTGGTACAGCATACAGCTAAAATGCTGCGGATATTACTGCACAGAAATCTGTCCTTTATAATTTAAATTGATTGTGTTTGCAATTTATATTGAGAACTGAACACTGGTTCTTGTTTGAATTAATGTCTGCTACGTTCACATAATTCGATAGCTACTGAATCCCTCTCTCAGGGAAGACTGCATATCAAGGGATATCGGACATTTACCGTTCAGAATGAAGCACGTGGTCAGCCTGGAACCGTGAAAATGAGCAGCGGGACTTCGAGAATACAAAGGGTGAAGGGACTGCCGGGTTTGTTTAAAGTAGGAACAGGAGGAACAAAGAATGACCACGAAGTATCACTGGTAGATAGAATTCGGGAAAATGCCGAAGTAATTACAGGAATATTCAGAGGAGAAGAGTCGCCGGGAGAAATTGCAGGATCGGGGTGGAAAGACAGGGACAAACGTGAAGCCAGAGGACGTGCAAGACCTTCATTTGATACATTTATCTGTATTCAAGTAGGGGAAAAATGAAAAGAGCGTGCCTCCTTCAATGCCCCATCCACCGGTGTCGCCGCTTTCAGCCTGCTATGTGCGTGCACCTAAGGTCCCGCTATGTATCAACACTCCGCAGATCATTGCCATTCACTGTACACGTCCCACCGTTATGTGACTTCCCAATGTGCATTCCCTCGCAATTGCCTGCATTAAATTCCAGTTGCCACCGCTCCACCCACCCTGTCATATATTCTCTGTCCCGCTGCATCATCAGAATAATTGCATCGACATCTGCTACTCCACTAATTTTCATTTCTTCTGCATGTTAACTCATCCTTTCACCCGCATTGTCACTCACGTTATCCATACGTCTTAGGGTAATCGAGGTCACCAGGACTATCTCCGTACCGTTCCAATCCCTGAATGCCCAGATATCTCTCCATCTGTGCTGAGAATGTACTGTGTCTGAGAACGTGTCTCTCTCTTTCCCTCTCTCTCTATTTCACACACACACACACATACACGAAGACACAGTTAGACAGACACACACCACACACACACGGTGCTTGGAGTTTGCTGAAACCAGAAGAACTTAACCGTAGCATTCCTCCTGCCATCCAACAATCCCGCTGACCTTTCCCACAATAACAGTCCCACACGATCTGAGTAGTCTCTTAAAACCGATTCTGCACGAAAATATCTGAAAATTACGAAGATTGGAATTTTGGATGCTTTGTTTTCCATCCTCTGTCCTTTAACCAGAGGAGATTATTGGTCCGGTACAGAAACGGAAGCACTCTAGCGTTTTCTAGGTGCTCCCATGGGTGTGGGGAGGGGATAGGATTGATGACGGGTTAGGACGCATTAGGAAGGGGCCTGGTAGGCTCAGCCACATTTGTTGTAATTAAAAGAGACTCATGGATGTCATATGAGCTTTGACCATCAGTATTCTCAGGGAATTACGGCCTGATTGCAATATCAGAAATGTGGTTGGGTAAAGGGCAGAACTGGCAGCTTAATGTTCCGGGGTATAGAAGTTCCAGTCCTCACGTGGGGAGATACAAAAAACACAGGTATTGCGTTTAAGGGGCACATGGGCAGACGTTTCAATTGGCAAGCTGCAGGAAGATGCAATCCTGATTCAGGCCAAAGGTATTAGACTATGTGAAGAAAACAGTTTTGGATGGGTGCGGTCGGCTGCAGGGCCAGTTCCTGTTCTGTGTAACTCCGTGGCTCTGTGATTCTGCACCTCTGCTTTTACCACACTTACAAGATGAGAGTTCCAACAACTTCCAATTCTTTGAGGGGAAAAAATCTCATATTATCTCTGCCTTGAGTGAACAACTTCTTACAGTACCTGGTGCTCACGTTGAGGTCGTCTGTGAATCAGGAATCAGGATACTCAGATCCCTCTGTCTCTCAGAGCCTGCAGCCTCTCACAATTTGGAAAATATAATTATTGTTCTTCTGCCAATAGAGAAAAATTCACATATTCCTTGATATTCCTCCATTTTCTACATCAGTTTCCACTCAAACTATTAATATAATTGTGTAACCTCCTGATCATACTCACAGCTTATCCATCTGTGTGGTCAACATATTTATCGCACCTACAGTGGCATGCAAATGTTTGGGCACCACTGGTCAAAATTACTGTTACTGTGAATAGCTAAGTGAGTAAAAGGTAACTTGATTTCCAAAAGGCATAAAGTTAAAGATGACACATTTCTTTACTATTTTAATAAGATTACTTCTTTATTTCCATCCTTTACAGTTACAAAATAACAAACAAAGAAAAGGGCCCGAAGCAAACGTTTGGGCACCCTGCATGATCAGTACTTAGTAACAACCCCTTTGACAAGGATCACAGCTTGTAAACGGATTCTGAAGCCAGCTAAGAGTCTTTCAATTTTTGTTTGGGAACTTTTCGCCCATTCTTCCTTGCAAAAGTCTTCTGGTTTTGTGAGATTCTTGGGCCGTCTTGCATACACTGCTTTTTTGAGGTCTATCAGCAGATCTTTGATGATGTTTGTGTCAGGGGACAGTGAGAGCCATGGTACAATATTCAGCTTGTGCCTCTTGAGGTAGTCCATTACGGATTTTGAGGTGTGTTTAGGATCATTATCCTGTTGTAGAAGCGATCCTCTTTTCATCGGCCTTTTTTACAGACGGTGTGATGTTTCCTTCCAGAATTTGCTGGTATTTAATTGAATTAATTCTTCCCTCTCCTAGTGAAATGTTTCCCGTGCCACTGGCTGCAACACAAGCCCAGAGAATGACCGATCCACCTCCGTGCTTAAGAGCTGGAGTGGTGCTGTTTTCATGAAATTCTGAACTCTTTTTTCGCCAAACTTTCTTGCGTCCTCACCACAAACGTCAGCGTCAGAAGCTTGCAAAGGAACATCTAAACAAGCCTGATGCATTTTGGAAACAAGTCCTGTGGACTGATGGTTAAAATAGAACTTTTTGCCCACAATGAGCAAAGGTATATTTGGAGAAAAAAGGATGCAGATTTTCATGTGAAGAACACCTCTCCAACTGTTGAGCACGGAGTTGGATCAATCATGCTTTTGGCTTTTGTTGCACCCAGTGGAAGGGGGAACATTTCACTGGTAGAGGGAAGAATGAATTCAATTAATTACCAGCAAATTCTGGAAGTAAACATCACACCATCCGTAAAAAAGCCGATGATGAAAAGAGGATCGCTTCTACAACAGGATAACGATCTTAAACGCACCTCAAAATCCACAATGGACTACATCAAGAGGCACAAGCTGAATATTTCGCCATGACCCTCACAGTTCTCTGACCTAAACATCATCGAAAATGTGCGGATAGACCTCAAAAGAGCAGTGCATGCAAGACGGCCCAAGAATCTCACAGAACTAGAAGTCTTTCGCAAGGACGAATGGGCAAAAATCTCCCAAACAAGAATTGAAGGACTCTTAGCTGGCTTCAGAAGGCGTTTATAAGCTGTGATACCTGCCCAAGAAGTTGTTACTAAGTACTGATCATGCAGGGTGCCCTAACATTTGCTTCGGGTCCTTTTCTTTGTTTGTTATTTTGAAACCGGAGAAGATGGAAATAAAAAAAATGTAATCTTGCTTAAAATATTAAAGAAATGTGTCATCTTTAAATTTATGCCTTTTGGAAATCAGGTCATCTTTTACTCACAGTGACAGAAATTTTGACCAGTGGTGACGAAACTTTTGCATGCCAATGTACTCTTGGTGCATTGATCCAGGTCGTTTCTTTTCAATGTGAGGAGTTCAGGCCCAATACTGATCCCCATATTTTTATTGGTATTGTAAGTCGTTCATGATTGTCGGAGAGCTCTGAACGGAGCCTCATCCACCACGGAAACAGTGCCCCCGACTGCCTTCGTTTATACTTCCGCTTGCCCCGGGTACGCAAACAACATAATCAAGGACTACTCACAGGGTGGGCATTCTCTCTTCTCCAGCTCCTATGACGTGAGATTCGTCTCAGGCAAAAGGGTTATTCCATTTCCTTGGTGAGGCTGGCAGAGCAAATGCAGATATAATTTAATGGGGCACTTTGAGAGGACAGGAAAGGGCAGGACAAACATAGTGTTTGGTGGGGCCTGATGGATTATTGAGCAACAGGCAGTTGAAATCGGTTTCTCCTGAACACATGTGCCGAGACACAGTGAAAACCTTAATTTTGCAAACCACTCAGACAGAAAATTTCAAAACATACCTGCATCCAGGTAGTACAAAAGGGAAATAAAATTATAATTCTGAATATAGTGTTACAGCTGAGGAGAAGGTGTCGAGCAGGTGGTCAATAAGGTGTCGGTCGTGAGCTGAAAACTTCATCTTTTAGCCAATGACAGGTCCGTTAAAGAGTCTTATGACAGTTGGATAGAAGCTGTCGTTGAGTCTGTGGTGCGTGTTTTCAAGCTTTTGTATCTTCTCTCCGATGGAAGGGGTCGAAGAGGACCTTTCCGCACGTCCAAACGTCCCTGAATATGACAGCACAGGTAGGTTAGGTCCAGAGGAAACCAGACTTCATTGGCCGCTGCAGACAGTACTAGAGAAGGGACAATGTGGTACAACGTTATAAAATATGGTTCAGACCCCAGCAAGAGAAAGGTGTTGATATCTGGTGGCCACGTTACACCAAGTAAAAGAATGCACTATCGGGTCTGCAAATCAGTTTGCTCAGGATGTTGCATGGAATGGAGCGTTTGGGTATCAGGATTAGTTGGGATTGTTCAGCAGGAAAATTTCCTCCAACTAATAGCAAAGGGTAGGAGGTTTATAGGGGATCTAATACGATCAGTTTCGCCGGAGACGTGTTTGAAATGTGGAATTCACTGCCTGAAGGGGTGGGGAGGCCAAGTGCTCTGAGAACATTGACGACGTATGCGGAGGCCTGTGACCAGTGGTGTGACGCAGGAATCGGTGTTGGGTCCATTGTTGTTCATCATCTATATTAATGATTTAAATGATAATGTGCTAAACTGGATCAGCAAATTTGCTGATGACACAAAGGTTGGCGGCGTAGTGGACAGCGAGGAAGACTATGAAATCTTACAGAGTGATCTTGACCAGCTAGGAAAATGGGCCGATCAGTAGCAGATGGAGTTCAATGCAGACCAGTGTGAGTTGTTGTACTTTGGTAGGACAAAGCAGTGCAGGATTCACACAGTGAACGGTGGGGCTCAGGCTATGGGTAGAACCGAGAGACCTGCGAAAACATGTCCATAGTTACTTTAAAGCGGTGTCACGGGTACATAGGGTCGTAAAGAGAGCTTTTTACACTTCGGCGTTCATAAGTCAGGGCGTTGAGTTCAAGAGTTGGGATGTTAGATTGAAGTTGTACAACATGTTGGTGAGGCCTAATTTAGAGTATTGTGTGCTATTCTGGTCAGAAAACTGCAGGAAATATTTCAATCAACTTGAATGAGTGCAGAGAAAACTCACGAAGATTTTCCAGGACTTGAGGACCTGAATTACAGGGAGTGTTTGAATATGTTAGCAGTTTATTCCCTGGAGAGCTGGAGAATAAGGGAAGATCTGATCGAAGTTTACAAAATTATTTGCGGTATAGATAGAGTGAATGCATTGAGGCCATTTATTCGCGGCTTGGGTGAGACTAGAACTGGGGCCATAGGTTTAGAGTGACAGGTGAAATGTGAGAATCTGGGGGGTGGAAATTATGCCCAGAGGGTAGTGCGAGTGTGGATCGAGCTGCAGCGAAAGTGGTAGATGCGGTTCAATCGTAACAATAGAGAAGCTTAGATAGACACATGGATGGGAGGGGCTTAAAGTGATATGGTCCGGGTGCAGGTAGATGTGACTTGACAGAACATCAATTCGTCAGAAGCTAGTTCAGCAGAAGGGCCTGTTCCTGTGCAGTATTAATCTGTCACTCTAACAGTATCGAGTGGAGCACTGGAACTCCCGGTACAACGAAGGCTACGGACCAGGTGTAGGTGAGTGGGATTTCTGTGCATGGGTACTTGATGGTCCGCGTAGATCCGGTTGATTGAAGCGTCAAGTTCGTATTCTGTGACTAAGATCATCACTCACATTATGTGTTGAATAACATCTGCACGGTAACTTTAAGAGGGGAGTTTCTGGAGCACTCACTGGAGCCAGAGGGACATTGACTGGTTGATCGCAACCAGGCCCATCCCCAAGGATCCCGCGGGAATGCACGAGGCCGTGGGCGGCGGACTCTGGGCCTGCAGCTGATTGGGACATTCACTGACTGCGGGTTAACCAGCACTGGCAGAGAGAGGGCGAGTTGGCTCCACAGCTTCACTCACTCGGGAGATTAAGGTTGTTGTGATGGACTGGCTGCGGTCTATGGGTTTGGCCATTGCTGCGATCTGTTCAGCACAGCCGCCCTCTCTCCTTCTCCCCATCGATAAATGTTGGTTGTCTCCCCAGTTCCGCAAAGCCTCTGGATTTGCGGTAATTTCAGCAGCGAGTGTATGCTGAGAGGCTGCTGCTTTGATGAGGCGAGTGCGGATGTGCCATCGTGTTTCTATTCACTGTTTGATCTGCCTGGTGGGTATATTCCCGGACCGCCTGTGTTCAGGGGTTGGCAGGCTGACTGTAAGTCGGCGGCACTGGCGGTTTCCCCGATCAATGTCCGCTCCCTTCCCTGTGGGGTTTCTAACCTCCTCCCCGGGTAAACATTGTGGTGATGGAGACATCCCTATCGGGAGACGGTGACCTTATTAACCTCCTGCTCCATTGAGCGACGGAACTTAGAATTTGCCCCGTTCTGTGTCGGAGCTTACCTGTTGTTTCTTTCCACCCTGTTGTGTGAACCGTGGATGCATGGCGGACTGTGGCACATCGTCCGGTTGTGGCCACTCACTTTGCTCCGACTACGTTCCAAATATGTCGACGGTACATTTCTATCTGAACCTGTGGTGGAGGGGGCAGGTGACGAGTTTCCAGGAATCAGAGCTAGGAACAGGGTGTGTGTCACTCCGATCCCGGGAGCACACCTCTCCGCGCAGCAACTCACCATCTGACATTGCCCGTCCCGCTGCGTGCCCCGAGGACGGGCGGCTCCTGATCGCTATTTCTAGGGATATGGCGCTTCGTCCTATTGACCTGAACACGGTGCATGTGAAGGATGGGTCCTGAGCTGAGTGCCGTCCCACCGCCGTCTCCACAGTCACTGTTCTTCCATTTCGCGCTCACCGAGTGTGGCGCCACTCAGCGGGGAAGACGACGAGGGGCGGTCAGCCGTATCCTAATGGTCCGCTGCCTCCTGCAGCTTGATGTAGAGAAGGTGGTGTATGAAACGGACGTTTGGGCAGTTGGAGACCTTCAATGGAGCTTTGGGGTCGGTGAGCCGGGACAGTCCTTTCAGGTGAGTGTGGGAGCACCGAGATCGGAGAGCAGAGGTGAGGAGTGGGTTTGTGCAGCCGTGTCCGTTCTCTTGATGGCTCCATGTGCAGTGCAGTTACAATGGAAGCCAGGAGTCCAAGTTGCAGGTGACGCCCCGTGTTTACACCGTAGCTCCACCACTACCTGCCACTGAGGCCGGTCTCCTGCTTCTCGAGCTGAGAATAGCGAGAGGCTTTGGGTACTCGCTGATGTCTAGTGTCCAACTGTAGGCTACCAGCAAATATTGGCCGTCTTTCATCTTTCTTTCTGCAGATGGCAGTCACCGGAGCTGGTACGTGGCCGCTGACTACCCGATCCTGAGTGTGCTGCGGGACCCGATATCCGTGGATATTCATGTCCTTATCCGCAACGACCCGTCCCTCGTGCTGGTTCTGAATGAGTGCTTGGCGACCACCAAGCCCGAGCCGTATTCCGGGCTCCGCTGAGACCTCCTGGTGCACGGGTGATTGTCGAGGACCATGGGGATTCGGCGGGAAGGGAGCCACTGTGACGCTCCGCTAGGTGTCTTTCCCCATTGACCCGCCAGGTGCACGTTTTCTGGTGACAACTACAAAACTCGCCTTGTCCGGGTGGGCTCCACTTCCCATCTGCGCTTGCGAACGCACCATGAGGGGTTTGCAGTCAGTACTTCCGTTTTTCTGGGACCGGTTGTCGGCGCGGCTTCTGTGCGGGGAGGTGAATTTTCTGCACTATGTCTCCTGCGCTCACTGTTCTGTTTCCCGCTTGTCGCTGAAGGGGGCGATCCCTGTTTTCCCAGGATGCGGAGAAGCGTTGATCTGCCTCTTGGGGCCAGTACACTGACCACCGCTCTCTCTACCTTACCAGGTTTACTTCCACTGCAGAGCTGAGGTTTGTTCTCCCTTCGCCCGAGAGAACCTAACGGCTTACTGCAGCCTCGGTAATTAACCGGTCTTGAAGCTTCAGCGGGTGGCAGTGGCTGTATCGGTCACGTTTATTGCTCTTACCGATTTGCTGTCGAAAGTAATGGACCTCTCCACGTCGCTTAGTGTCTGTTTCGTGCGCTGTTGAGGGCCAGTGAAGAATTCAAACGAAGTGACGGAGCAACAGCGATATTTTCAAGACGGGATAATGACCGAGTGGGTCACAAGTCCTGGTCTTCAGTTGTGGAGATTTTGAGGTGCTGTTGAAAGCACCACGGGCAAACATTTACTTTTGCTGATACTGCGGACAGCGTGCTGTTGTCGGGGGGAGAGTGTTTATTTGCAGCGTAGCAGCGGGTGCCAGTGACGCGGAGAGCCCTGCCTTAGATGTGGATCTGTTTGCAGCTGTCATCACCCGGGAAAGCGGAGCCCTCATTTGGCCTGGTCGAAGCTGGGAGGACTTTGCTGTCATGCGAGGAGTTCCATCAGGATTCTCCCAACCTCCGGCCGGTTTGTGGCTGGTGGTTTGTTCAGTGCTGTCAACTCCTCCCTCCCACGCCCACCCCCTCAGATATTGGTGGTGGGAGATCTGTGTGATGTCATGTAGTCTGATGGGAACTGCTCATGTGGGAATTGCTCGTCGACTATCTGTACTGCAGTCGCGCTGAAAGAATCCGACTCCCGCCATAATGACCGTGGTCTAACCAACCTTGACAAAAACCGCACCGAGAAGCGGCCTGGGACATTGGTGACGGCTGCTGGGCCCATTATTCTGCTGGAAGACAAGGAGCGTTTATCTGCCGGTCTCCACCAGCGCGAATAAAATGAAGCAGGTATCTGCAACTGGCGTGTTCCGGAACCGCTGGAACCCCTTGGTGTCTTCCCTGCTTTCTTTAACAAAGATTCAACCTGTTCCCTTCCGCCAGCACTCATGCACCTGGCAGAACTTGCTGTTCCACTCTTCCGATTCCTTCTCTTTCCGATAAACCAGAAGGAACGTCATGGGGACTCGCAGCTTAGCCTGTCATTCCATTGGCTGCATGGAACAGTTCCTGTTACAAACCTAGCTTGGCTCTCTCCCAACGCTTTTTCCTGGATTCACTGACAGATCCATGAGTGTTGCTTCTTGCACTCGTGCGTCACTTGTGAATTCCCTGACATTTCCCAATTTCCGTCCTGCCCTCAAATTCACCTGGACTATCTCTGACGTTTGTCTTCCTTCTGTTTTAGTCGCCATCTCGGGAAAAAAAATATTCATTGATATCTCCTGAAACGACGGACTACCACAACTTCGATTACACTTCCCATACGTCCTTTACGGATGCGAAACCATTCTGTTTTCTCCTTCGCATTTGCCCTCAAGGTAATGTGTTCCATTCCAGGTCTTCTGAAATGCCCTACTTCACGAAACGTGGGTTCGCTCACCCTTATCCACAAAGCCCTACTTTCCCGCTGGTTCTCTCAATCTTCTCCAGATAGTCCCTTTCCCTGAATCCGGTATGACCCCGCATCTGGAATTTCAAACTTAGCCATTTCTGCCAATAGAACGGCATCCCACGATTAACCGCATCTTTCAACCCTCCCGCCACGCCTTTTGTTTTTCCCGCATGATGCATTCTACGTATCCCTCCATCTCCTGAAGCCACAGGAGGTGGAAGATTGACCTTACACCTCCTCCCTCGCCTCCTTACGGGGACTATCCTTCACTTCTTCACTGGCTGTCGTAACTCCGCGCTTCGTCCTGGTCCAGGGCCTTGACCCGCTTCCAGTCGTTCATTTTACTTTGCTTGGACCATGTCTTGTCTCCACATGTGCTGCTGCTGATTCTCCATCTCGTATCCTGCCCGGAGTGGCGGCCGGGACAGCCCTGCTCTCTGCGGCCCTGTTGGTCAGCATTGTTGCTTTATTGAAACGGGATGTGAATGCCAGGGCGGGCTCCAGTGGCAGATCCCTGGAACTGCAGGTGTCTGTTGGAGAATAAACTGCTGTTATCCTCGAGGCCAGCATTTCTATGGCTCTTTATTCACTTCCAGTTCCCTTTTATATCTGGCCGTTAATTGGGTTACTCAGGATTTGGAATACTTGGCAGCGTCTGCCAGCTGACACCATCAACACGCCGGCTCAGTCCGCCTCAAAATGTAGCTGGCGTCCCCCTCCTGTGTTTTGGAGGTCCAGGACTCTGATTTGTCTCTCATCCTGAACAGAAAAGGAGTGTTTGTAGGAGAGTTAACAATGCCCTCGCCATTATTCTGAATTGTATGTACGCGAATCGCTCAACTCGTTAACTATCTGAGCTCATTTCTCGGATAGTTGTTCATATAGTCTGAAGGTGATTCGGTCCGACTGACTGTAATGCAGTTTCTATTGCAGCCGAGTGCAGATTTCCTGACATGCGCACCACCTGCTTTTTATCGTCGTCGCACACTGCTGTGGGCAACTGTTCGGCCCCATGATTCGACTCACAGGCTCTGCTCGGCAGCGTCTTCTGCAACGTGCTTGCAAGCCTACCATGACTCGCTCGTCAACTCTTTACTAGCCTCATTGACGAATGCGCTGGTGTTGCTTTCAATTGCGCCTCACTTGTGAATTCCATGACACTTTCCCAATTTCCACCCTGCCCTCAAATTCAGCTGGACTATCGCTGACGCTTCACTTTATCTGGGTCTGTCGCCATCTCCGGAAGCAAACTAGTCACTGGTTGCCCCTAAAATGACAACATCCTGCAACTTCCATTACACTTCCCATCCGTCCTTTCCGGATGCTGAACCACTCTGTTTTCTCCTTCGCATCTGCTCTAAAGGTCATGTTTTCCATTCTCGGTCTTCTGAAATGCCCTTCTCAACGAAACGTGGCTTCCCCTCATCCTCGTCGATACGCCCTCTCTTTCCCCCAGGTGCTCCAAACCCCTCACGAGAATAGCGTTCCCTAAGTCCGGTATGATCCGCATCTCGAATTTCAAGCTTCGCCATTTCTGATAATGAAACGGGATCCCACGAACAATCGCATCTTTCAACCCTTCCCACCACGCCGTTTGGATTTCCTGCAGAGATCATTCCGCATATCCCTACATCACCTGAAACTGGAGGAGGTGGAACATTGTGCAGCACCTCCTCCCTCGCCTCCATCCAGGGACAATTCTTCACTTCAAGACTTGATCCAGGGCCTTTACCTGCTGAGTTCTGCCATTCGTTTAATTTGCTTTGATTTAACCCTGTCTTGTCTCAACAGATGCTGCTGCCTTCTCTCCATCTGTTCCTGAACTGGCGGCCGGGACAGCACTGATAAGTAACAGGGCCAAGGAGGGTATTGTGGCTTTCTGAAAACGGAAAGCGAATGTCAGGGCGGGCTCCCATGACAGATCCCTGGAACGGTAGCTGTGCTTTGGATAATAAACTGCTTTTATCCCCGAGGCCCGTTTTTCAATGGCTCTTTATTCACCTCCATTTCGCTATTATTTCTCGATGTTAATTGGGTTACTCAGTGTTTTGAATAGTTGGAAGCGTCGGCCAGCTGACGCCAACAACACCCCGTTCTAGTCTGACTGCAATTCCAGCTAGCGCCCGCCTCCTGTGCTTTAAGACTCCAGGGCTCTGATTTGTCTCGCATCCCTGAATCGAACAGACAAAGTTTGTAGAAGATTTAACAATGCCCTCGCCATTATTTTATGCAGGGATCCCGACATGCACACATCCCGCTCCATCTCGTCGCCGCACACGGCTGTGGGCAACTGCTCGGCCCCATGATTCGACTCACAGGCTCTGCTCGACAGCGTCTTCTGCAACATGATTCGCAATGTTTAACGATGGCAAAATGCTGTGAACAATGAGTCGGCCGCGCAGCATATGCAGAAAGAGAAACTGGCTGAATATTTAAGTTGGAAGACCCCGAAGGGTTTTGAACTGCTTTCTCCAGCATTTCTCACTTTCAGATTTCAAGCGGTTACTACTTTCATTCTCCCGTGTGCATAGCGGAGAGGTTGGAGTGTTTTTTGGAACAGGGGAGGGTTTGAGGGAACTTCAGTCCTTATTTAAATCATGTAACTCCATATATAGAATTGGATCTCCTCCTTTGGGAAGGATCAAGGAACAGCGACACAAGGGAAACGAAAGACAATTTTTTTAAAGCAGAAAAGGGGTCCTTAACAGATATGCTGGAAGTGGCGCCAATGTAGTCAGTCAGTGGCAAGAGCTGGATAGTTACTGAAAAGAGAACACGCCTGCTTGCGGGGAACTGGCCAGATTTTTCGTTCTTTGCACTGGTGTGGTCGCTTCCTTCGGAAAAGCTTCCTTCCATTTGGGAACAACTGTGTCAAGGTGAGTGAGTCCCCTTGTGGCACGGGTAATGCTGAAGCTGGTAGAGGTATTGTTCTCCGAGCCCCGATTTGCGGCAGTGCAGTTCACCAGTCCCTTCTCAGGGGAAATTAGGAAAGGGCAAACTAACGCTGGCTCAGCCTACGCAGCCCGGCTCCTGGAATAGATTTGAAGAAGGCGCCCCA
Source organism: Pristis pectinata (assembly GCF_009764475.1). Classification (NCBI taxonomy): domain Eukaryota; kingdom Metazoa; phylum Chordata; class Chondrichthyes; order Rhinopristiformes; family Pristidae; genus Pristis; species Pristis pectinata. Next base: position 42,722,556 of record NC_067424.1, on the reverse strand, counting down.
GTGCGCTGCAGGTAGATGTGAAGAAACTCTGCACTGTGGGCGGGGTTAGTTCTGAGCGAAAGTGGTGTCGTTCAGATGAAACAAGATCACGATCCGTTTCGACAGGGTTAATGTGTTCTTTCCATTTGCGAGCGGTTCGAGAGCCAGCGGCAGTTTGGTGCGCATTCAAGGAGGCGAATTGGCGAACAGATTTCTCACATGGACCAGGGTTGGTTTGAAGTATTTTGCCTGCACAGGCGATGGACATAGAATTACTCAGCATTTCCATTGATGTGCTGAGCTGTGTCCACAGGACTATGTAGTTTGTTTTTGTGACACGGGCAGATGAGTTGCCGTAGTAATCCGTGATGCATCCGGACAGAATGCTTTCTATGGTGCATCAATAAAAAATGGTGAGAGTCGAAGGGGACGGAGCAAATTAATTTAGCCTCCTGAGGAGGTCGAGGCACTGATGAACTTTTATGGCCATGGGATCTACGTGGTTGGCCCAGGACAGGACAGTCTATTAGTGAGATTCAATGCGAGGTCATTGAAGCTCTCAACCCTCTGGTCCTCAGCACCATTGATGTAAAGAGTGGTGCGGGCACGACTTCCCTCGCTGAAGTCAATGAACAGGTATCTTGTTTTGGTGACATTGAGGGAAAGGTTGTTGTCATGCCACCATGACATTCGATTCTCTATATCCTTCCTGTCCTCCGATTAATCGTTAATGGAGATTCGGCCCACTCCGCTGGTATCATAGGCAGACTTGTTGATGAAGTTAGATCAGAATATCGCCACGCAGTCGCATGCCATGGGGCGCAGAGTAGCTGTCTGAGGATGCAACCTTGTGGTGCAGCGGTGTAAAGGGCAATCGTGGCGGAGATGTTTCTCTCTATCCTTACTGATTGCGATCTTTTGGTCAGGAAGTTAAGGATCCATTTGCAAAGGAACCTGTTGAGTCCCAGTTCCAGGCCTTTGGAAATGACTTTCTTGGAATTGCAATATTGAACGAGGAGCTGAAGTCAATAAATAGTCGCCCGGCGCAAGTGTATTGTTATTCAGATGCTCAAGAGATAATTGTAGGACGAGGGAGCTGCTGTCGGTCGTGGACATGTTCCTACATTAGGCGATTCGCAATGGGGCGAGGTTGCATGGGCGGCTGGAGTCGATGAGTGCCGCAACCGAACTCTCGAAGAAAAAGGTGTGTTTGCATTGGCCGGGAATCGAATCCGGGCCTCCCGCGTGGCAGGCGAGAATTCTTCCACTGAACCACCAATGCAAGTGACAGTTGACGTCCACGTCGTCTCCATGAAGAGCACTGCAGTCACCAAACTACTTATTGAGTTCTTCAGGAATGTGAATCTTTGTGTGGCGAGACTTCTCTTCGGAAAATCATTGTTGATTTTTCCTTAACGCACCTTGACCAACTCAGTGCAGAGTATTCCCGCCGCTCGGATGTTTTCAATAACTTCCTCATCTGTAACCTGAGAGTTAGAGGCCTGTCATTGCCTGACCTCCCCTTCTGCTCTTCTTTAATAAAGCTCTGACATTTCCTGAACTCCAGATATCTGGCACCTTAGCAGTGGCCAGAGAAGATTTTAAAACAATATTTCTGTCGTGGCACCAGCAAATTCGTCGCCTGCCTCCCACAGTGAGCTGTGATACATCTCAGTGGGTCCTTTGTATTCACGGCTATACCTGGAGGAACACCCAATACATTCGCACTTCCTCGGATCAATTACAGATTTCCCCTTTAGTCCTTGACGGGCTCTACTCTTCAAGTCAAGAGTCCGTTTCATCGTATAACGAAATATAAATACAAACTGACTCATAGTTTTATTTAATCTGCACGGATATTTAGTGCCACCTCCTGTACTATGAGTCCCATGCTTATATATTCTATGCCTCGGCAACTGAGGGCCAGCAGCCTGTCACCGGCATTTCCCTCCCCAATGCAGTTTATTACTTCTTCAGGAATCTGAACAACTTCCGCCAGACAGGACATCCCACCAGCAAATCCATGCTGACTTTTCCTAAACAACCCTTCCCTCTCTAAATGCAGATTATTGGTGTCCCTCAATTTTCTTCCCCAAAAGTTCCCTGTGACGAAACATAGTCTGTAACTGCGGTCCAACCCTGGCATGTCACTGCTTGCCCTTCTTCAAAGGAGGCAGGACATTTCCTGAACTCCAGTCATCCGGCACCGCACCTGTGGCTGGCGGGGTTTAAACAATACATTTCTCTCGTGGTCCTGGCTATTTCATTCGTTGCCTCCCAAAGCAGCCTACGATACACTTCATCCGATTTTGGGTATCTCATCACCTCCATTCTTGCTGGGACATCGAATACATTCCATTTGTTTAATGTTAACCCGCTCCGCAATACGCTTGCTCCCTTCCCTGAAATCTGCAAGCACAATGTTTGTCTCCTCACTGAATAAAAAATAAAAATATTCATTTACGACCTGACACAATACTTTGGACAGAGACACAGTTTTCCCATTCGGTACTTGATGTGACCGAACCCTTTCCTGGTTAATATATTGCTGGAATATACAAATAAACTGACCTGGGATATTCTTTAATGTTGTCTGCCAGGGATGTTACGTGCCACCACTTTGCTGGCTGGTTTTTACTCATTCACCCCTTCCCGCCTGTACAGATGCGATCTGCCAGAAATGCCTCATCTGATTTCCGTTCCCGATACCGGCCACGTGTCTCCTTTTTTAATGAAACTCTGGATGTTCCTTGATATCCCAGGTTCAAGAACTCCTTACATTTAAGTCGTACAGGAGTATGTTGGTACTGAACTCTCAGTATTTCACTTTTACCATGACTCCCATTTGTCTGATGGAGATTCATTAAAAGTAGCGGTTACCAATCTTATTTCGCACGTCCTGCTAATGAGTCAGGAGCCTTCTTCAGAACAGCCCTGAGGAAGCTTTTTGACCCGAATCGTTGGAATTCTGCCTGGCTTGCTGAGTTTCCTCCAGAATCTTGTTGAAGGTAGGACCATGAGGATAGTGCGATGCATTCCTGGCAGATCTGTTAGTGCAAAAGAGAAGGGTTCAAGTGATTGAACCATTGGGATCTGTTTAGGGGCAGAGATGACAGGCAGAGTGTAAGCTCGGAACGACTAAACTGCATTTATTTTAATGCAACAAACCAGACGGTAAAGCAGATGAAATCACGGCATGGATTGGCACACGGGACTGGTATATTATGGCCATAACGGACACATGGTTGAGGGAGGGGCAGCGCTGGTAGTTTTATGTTCCAGTTGAGAGATGTTCCAGGCACAACAGACGAGGAGGTAAGAGAAGAACGGAAGTTGATTTTCTGATGAAGATTCACATCACTGCTGTATTGGAGAGGATACTCTTGGGGGATACTCCAGTGAGTCTGTGTGGGTGGAGCTGAGTCATAAGAAGGGATGATCACTGATGATATTGAACTTTTGGGCCCCCAACAGCTGGTGGGAATTAGCGGAATAAATGTGGTGTGACCCCATGTAGTTGTAATAAATATAGGATTATAATAGTAGCTGATTAAAACTTACCGCATATTCGCTGAGATTGCCACAGTACAAACAACTTGGATGGGGAGAAATTTATGAACGTGCCCAGAAATGTTCGATCGAACAACACGTGAGGTGTGGGCAAGAGTCATTAATCTGCTGTGAAATGAAACTGGGCAAGTGACTAACGCGTAAGAGGGAGAGCGTTTGACGACAGTGAACATTGTTCCCTTAAGGTTAAAACGGTTATGGAAAATGATCGGGCGGGCCGACAAATTGAAATCCTATTTTGAAAAGGTTGATTGGCAGATCCTCTCAGCAGGTTCAGGGACATCTGGTGAGTGCGTGGCTGCTAAATTTCAGGTCGGGAGCGAAGGAATTATGGGAAATGAAGAGTGATGTGTCGAAACATGTCAACATTACAACACAGGAGCTACTGGCAGTCTTAAGGCGCATTAAGGTAGAAAAATCCCCTCGGCCTGAGCAAGTGTAATTGACGAGATTGTGGAAGCCTGGGCAACAATTGCAGGTGTCTGGACATAAATATTTGCATTCTCTTTGGCCACGGGTGAGGCACCGGATGAATGAAGGATGGGTATTTATTAAAGAGTGGGTGGAAGTACGGGACGGATAGACAGGCCGGTGAGTCTGCCATCGGTGGTGGGAAAGTTATTGTAGGGGATTCTGAGAGACATGATCGACCAGCATTTGTAAAAGAAGTACCGATGATTGACAGCCAGTTTTGTGTGGTGCAACTCGTATCTCATAAACCCGAGTGAGATTTTCGAAGAGTTATCGGAGAATATTGACGATAGCAGAGTGGTAGACGTCGTCTCATGGACATAAGCTTGGCCGTTGACAACAATCCGTATGGATGACTGGTCTAGAAGGTTAGCTCACATAAATGCCAGGGAGAGCTGGCCAATCGGATGCAAAATGGACTTGCTGGCAAGAAACAGAGGGTGGTCGTGAGGCGTTGTTGAAAGTTCGAGTCACCTATCACTACCGCTCTCCTTGACTCCAGCCTCCAGTGTTGTCCATGAGAATCATCCGCTGTGCTACTAAGTTTCTGCTCCTCTTCTCTTCAAGACCATCGCCCCTTCAGTAGCCACAAAGATATATGTATTAATGAGGGGATTGGCCACCGTTGTGTTTTACATGCTCTACCTACCCGCTCTGTATATCCTGGTGGTCACCTAACCACTTGCTGCCTGACATTGTCTGTTACCCCTCGAGAAAGCTCCTGGCTACGATGCTCTCGTCATCACGAATGATCCTGAGTGAGCCCAACTGCAGTTGCCTCCGTCCACGCTGTCAGTCAGGAGCTGCAGCTGGACACACAAACAACATGTATAGTCAGCAACGACAGGAAGGGGACCCAGTTCTACCACATTCTGCAGAGAGGATCATACGGCGACCTTAAATATCATCTCAAAACTATCGACTAGAGGTAAGTCGAAGTCTTTCCTTACCTTCCCAGACCACAGCTCAACATCTCGCCGAAACCATTGGAGACAAAGCCTCGGCATTTGCTTTTGATTTCCTAAAGTGCAATTTTTCAGACTTATCCGGATTAATGTCCATCTGCCACTTTCTGTGACTACATTTCTCTTTGGGATAGATCCTGCGGCATCATTTGTCTACCTTACTCAATCGCCACATCACTGTGGTTTTCTGTCGTCTGGAAACGTACGGGTCAGACCACCAGCATTTGCGTACAGATGCGTTGTACACATACAACGGACGCCACAGCTCTGATCCTTGCGGAACACAATTCGTCACAGATTCCCACTCTCCACCCCCATCAATGAAAAACCGCTCCGCACTGCCCTCTGTCTTCTGTGGACAAACAATATTAAATCTCATCTGGCAAATCACAGTGCACCCCATGTGCCTTCAGATTTTGGATCACACCCAGTCACCTCTATAATACACGAGCTCGCCCGCAGAAATCCACGTTGTCTGTCTAGAATATATCTATAATTTCCCCTCTGTGTGTAGACCCTATCCCGAAGAACCTTCTCCAATAATTTTCCTGCCACTGATGTCAGGATGGACGGCCTGCAACTTCCTGGTTTCCTCCGTTGTCCTTCTCCAACAACGGAAAATCACCGACTATTCCCCTGTATTATGGGACGTCTAAATTGTGGACAAAGATATCTGCCAAGGATTGAGAAACCTCCTCATATGCCTCTTTTAATAACCATTATGCCCTGGGGATTTATCCACCTCAATATTCGATCACACAGTGTGTTTGCAGCTGCATAACACAACATGTACACCCCAGACGTTTCAGAATCTGGGCTATTTCATACCAGAGATCCGCACTGGCGGGATATCTGTCTGAAGCTTTGGCCATCCTTCGCAACAGAATAAATTTGGAACACCTTTGACCGGATTGTTTAAAGACGCTGATCATTGCATAAGGTAATGGTCAGGAGACGTGCAACTGGAAATATGGCAGGTCATATTTCTTTCCGGAGGATTCTCCACAGGAAGAACCACGTTCACATGAACATTCTGTGTTCTCGTAACTGGCAACGCCAGCGTTGACAGACACATTCCAGAAACTTTCCATGAAAATTTCCGTTATAATGCTCAGAACAGAGATATCTGTCGCTGAGACCAGCAGATCTCGCCGTTGACAGGCGGCTGGAACCATAGTCCGTAGACACGAGTGAATTCGCGACGACAAAACTCAATTACCAGTATTCCAAAACAAATGACCACAGGATGGTGGCAGATGGCGTCATTGCTGGCGTAGAACAGAAGGTGAAGGCAATAGTTATCTTCACCATATTCAATGTTTTATTGTGCTGAAGCTAACCGGTGCATATTTCCAAACCTCTTTTTTCTAAAGACAATAAGTCTTTCCATTCGCACTGTCGCAGAGTTTTTCCAATCATTTGCCATGAACTAAAACACAACATTGCAATTTCTTGTGAATCTGAGAGGCGACATCCATCATGAAGGACCCTCTCCATCTGGGACACGCCCTTTTCCCTTTATTACCATTGGGGCGGAGGTACAGGAGCCTGAAAACCCACACTCAACGATTCGGGAACAGCTTCTTTTCCTCCGCCATCAGATTTCTGAACGATTAATGGACCAATGAATTCGCTATTCCTCTTTTGAACTATTTGTTTAGTTTTGCAACTGAAAGTAATTTTTATGTGTTGCACTGTACTGCTGCCGCAAAACAATAAATGTTTCGACATGTGTCAGTGATACTAATCCTGATTCTGATGCTGAAAACACGGATTTCAAAGCACTTGTGTGTCGGTTGAAGATTCAGCTCAGTGACCAACCGAACTCTCAGCAGCTAACGAAGGCTAAAACGTCGATCTGTTTCAATGACTCAAAATATGGCAGGAGATGCCCGAGGTTGCCCGTTGTCTGAAATGTCTTAAAGAGACGGGAAAACGACTTGTCCCAGGTGGAAAGGGAGATGAAAAACTTCTGGGTCTAACGCCCTAAATTCCAACATTATTTTATTTCTTTAACCCGTTCAAATAATATTCCCCGCAGATATTCCATCCCTTTCATCATCTCCTGTCTGAACTTAGACTGCGTCACTGCATAAATGCAAGTATTTGTGCAGCAGCTCAGGAGCAGGAGCATGTAGCTGGTTTCATCCGCGATAAACATCGGGTCGTAGAAACCAGTAGAATAATAGCGCTTAATAACTTGCACACAGAGGAAAAATACAAAATATGTCATCCAAAGCAGCATGAAATTGCTGGATATCGCAAAGAGCAAGATGATGGATTTCCTTCTGTTTTCCATCTCGACATCATTGCGACTTGCATCATTCTTCCTGCCTCGGAGATTCCTGCGGACTCTACTGGCCGCTACAATATGTCCCACGGTCAGAGCATTGAGCAGAGATATGCAGAACATTGGGAAGAGAGGGGTCAGACAGCAGTGAATCCATCGGAATGCTATCCATGCGGGTACAGTGTAGAAATCTAATTTTCCGGTGCAACCCCACTGTACCTTGTTTTCATTAAATATGGATTTAAGTGCAAAGTACCACGGGATGTTTTTAAAAAGGAACAGTGGACATACAATAGATATGACCCTGGCTGCAGTTTTCTCGGTGCAATATCTGGTCCGCAACTTGTGACAACAAATCACCACAAATCGATCAAATGTGAAAGACAGTGTCAACCACACGGAAATGTCTGTGGCTGCATGATTCAGGGCCTTATGGATTGAGCACACTTGGGTAATGTAAAGGAATCTTGTTATGACATATAAATCATTAATACGGAACAGTATCACGTCAATGACCACGACCAACAGATCTGCCGCCGCCATGGCCACGAGGTAGCGAGAAACACACCTGGAGAGGCCGCACTTTCCCCGGGTCAGGATCACAATCGCCAGCACGTTCGCTGTGATAGGGGAAGAATCAGAAGCAAAGATTCACCAGTCAGCATACATTTCTGGAGCCATTGACCCAGTGCCCGATCCACGCCTTCACTCTCAGATCAGAACTGAGCATTGACGTAAGCAGAGACAGTGAAGGACTTCCCCTGGGGTGTCAGAGGCTGAGGGGTGACATTTAAGATCCATATAAAGTCACGAGGGACATGGATGAAGTGAATGGTCACAGTCTTTTCCCCAGGGTAGGAGAGTCTAAAACTGCTGTGCAAAGGTCTAAGGTGAGAGGGTAAAGATGCAACGGAGACCCGAGGGCCAAATTATTCAAACACAGAGTGGTGGGTATATGGAAAGAATTGCCAGACGAAATGGTAGAGGCGGGTACAACCACAATGTTTCAAGGACACTCAGGAATATGACCGGACGGAGGGGGTTCGTGAGATATGGGACAGATGCAGGCAGAAGGGTCGAGGTCAGGTGGACGCATTGGGCCGCATGGACAATTTGGATGCAAGAACTGTTTTTCTTCGCGTTTAACTCTCTGACTCCATGACTTTCGCGAAGGGGAGCTTCTTACTGAAGCACTTAAACTTACTTAAGAATGCCACATTGAAAAATGAAGCATTGAGAAATTAATATATTTGGTGCTTCTTCTTGCGACTTCGTTGGTGGGTTGACCACACCGGTGCTTAACTGCAGAAAATTGCAGCTTAAAAATTCTCCTGCTTTTATATCTGTCTATAACGTCACGACTCAATAGAAGCACAAAATTTATGTTCGAAAACAATACTCAGAAATAAAGAGCAGAATTTCCAGTGTAATCATGAGCTCGTTTTGAAGATTAGATTTAGCAGAAACAGATAGAATTGGAGCGACCTCCCTTCCTTCTGTTTATCTGTTTCCGGTGACTTTATAGATCTTCAGAATAATCTGCCGGGGAACTGAGCTTTCCGCCTATCTGCCAAACTTCTCCAGAAATTAAACTGGCAGGGTTTCCTTCTGCTGAATTGTTCCAGCTGCTAAAAAAAATAAATTAGTTTAAATCACGAGTGGCCAACGTCAATGTCTGATAGCGTGAGGGTGAGGATACTCAGACGTCACACAGTGGACTCCAGGGCACTAACCTCGGCTATATGCACGATCGTAACATTGCACTCTTCCAGCCCTCCCTTCTCAAGTGATACAATAAAAGGACTGGCTATGTGAAAAGTGAAACCGCTGTTCATGCCGGTGTGTTCATACATTCGGGAACGCTATATTGGTAAGATTTACCACTCCGATGGAGGAAGGACTGGAATTAATAATGAAGTAAATTTTAATAGGAGCGGGGAGTGTGAGTTGATAAAAGGCAAATCGGATGGTCTGCCCACAAATCATGTCTGACTGATCTGGTAATTAGTTTTAAGGTAAGGGAGTCTGATAAACGATCTGCATTGGACGTGGTCTAGTGTATTTGATACCAACTGCTTGATTGGAGCGCACACACATGATTGTTTCGACAAAGTGGGATGAATGGATTGAATGATACAGTGATGATATAGATACGAGGTTGGACAATGCAGACGAGGTAGTGTGTCGTGTAATAAGAGAGCTTTTCCTGGGAGTGGAGGGGGAAATGTCCCCAGGAAGCATATCTTCCCAGAAGATATTTTACACACATGTTACTATTTCGTAGTTGGGTGTGCATGTTAAGTATAACATTCTGTGGAAGGCAGAGAATTACAGTTGTGGTCAACCCCGAGGAAACAAGCAGGCACACACCAGCAGGTAGTGTAATAATGGGCAAGGAAATGGCGAATAAAATGTGAACGGGAGTGAACTGAAGAGCTAAAACGCATATTAAATGAGATAGAGTTTTGTGTGTGTTAGTGCCAAGGCAACTGGGTTTTCACGTTAGAGTTGCACATCGGTTACTGTCTCTCGATATCGCGAGAGTGGACGTAGCAAAGCAAGCGTAACGGTTGGATTCAGAAATGGCGACTTTGTGTGGAGGAGGTTGCGGTGTTTATAAGTCGAGTATTAAGTCACAAATAGGCAATTGAATCATTTGTGTTGACAACACATCAGCAGCCATCAGCAGTTCCTGAAGAGCTTCCTGATAAATAGTAACAGCATGTCTTCATGAAAGAGGGGCTTCAGCTGAACTTAAATCTGCGATAAAATGGGCTGTCTGACCTTCGAATAGAAGAGGTGGGGGAGATTTTAACAGAGAGTCATGTTGTCATGGTGGGGTTGGACAGGTGAAGAGTGATAATTTGTCCTAGTTAATGAATGGCGCAGGCAGGTGATATCGCTTGATCGATGAACAGTCCCAGAAACTGAGATAGAACCACACAGCACAGAGACATTCACGTTGGTCAAAGTACGCACACACTATTACATCCCAATCCTGCGCTTATTCAGATTTGTTGTCCCCTCGACATGGAGTCGCCCTGGAGTAATCGCTCTTTGCATCAATATAAAACAACTGACCCAAAGATCTTCAGAGCGAATATCCGGAGCCATTCTAAGGGATAGGATTTATGAACAAGGATTCTAAGGGATAGGATTTATGAACAAGAATTCTAAGGGATGGGATTTATGACCAAGGATTCTAAGGGATAGGATTTATGAACACCTTGAGAATCATGGAATGATTAGGGACAGCCAGCATGGCTTTGTGAAGGGCAGATCTTGCCTCACAAGCCTGATAGAGTTCTTTGAGGAGGTGACCAGGAAGATTGATGAGTGCAGTGTGGTGGATGTGGTTTACATAGATTTTAGTAAAGAATTTGATAAGGTTCCTCATGGTAGGCTTCTTCGGAAGGTCAGAGGCCAAGGGATCCAAGGAAGCCTGGGTGTGTGGTTTAGGAATTGGCTTGCATGTAGAAAGCAGAGGGTTGTGGTGGAAGGAGTGCCGACAGATTGGAAGGCAGTGACTAGTGGTGTCCCGCGGGGATCGGTTCTGGGACCTCTACTTTTTGTGATATTTATAGATGACTTAGATGAGGGGGTGGAGGGCTGGGTTAGTAATTCTGCGGACGACACTAAGATAGACGGTGTTGTGGATAGTGTGGAGGGCTGTCGGAGCTTACAGAGGGATATTGATAGGATGCAGAGCTGGGCTGACAAGTGGCAGATGGAGTTCAATCCGGAGAAGTGTGAGGTGGTACACTTTAGTAGGACAAACGCCAGGGCATAGTACAGGGTAAACGGCAAGGTACTTGGCAGTGTGGAGGAGCAGAGGGATCTGGGGGTTCATATTCACAGTTCATTGAAAGTTGCCTCACAAGTGGAAAGAGCAGTTAAGAAGCCCAATGGGATGTTGGCTTTCATAAGTCGTGGGATAGAGTTCAAGAGCCGCGAGGTTATGATGCAGATTTACAAAACTCTCGTTAGGCCACACTTAGACTACTGTGTTCAGTTCTGGTCGCCTCATTATAGGATGTATGTGGAGGCATTGCAGAGGGTGCAGAGGAGATTTACCAGGATGCTGCCTGGATTGGAGAGTATTGAATATGAGGAGAGGCTTAAGGTGCTCGGGCTTTATTCATTGGAAAGGAGGAGGATGAGAGGAGATATGATAGAGGTATATAAAATATTGAGAGGAATAGATAGAGTAGACAGTCAGCGCCTCCTTCCCAGGGCACCAATGCTCAAGACAAGAGGTCATGGCTTTAAGGTTATGGGTGGGAGGTTCAGGGGAGATGTCAGAGGGAGGTTTTTCACCCAAAGAGTGGTTGGTGCATGGAATGCACTGCCTGGGCTGGTGGTGTAGGCAGATACATTGAACAGGTTCAAGAGCTTGTTGGATAGGCATATGGAGGAACGTGAGATAGAGGGATATGCGGGAGGAAGGGGTTAGGTCGTGTGAGGGTGGTCTGATGGACGGCACGACACGTTGGGCCGAGGGGCCTGTTTTGTGCTGTATGGTTCTATGGTTCTATGGTTTCACAATCTGAAAAGCCACGAGAAAGAGAAAGAAAACCTGCAACAGATGCTGTTGTTGCCAATATTCAAAAGACTGAGCAGAGGGCAATGTGCTGTGAGCGACAGAAACGTCTTCACAGACAGAGAGTGGATCCGTCCGATTCTGTTCATGGCTGTGGCCAAAAATCAAAAGATCCAAGTGGTTTGAAAGATTCGTGTCGAAAGAGGAGCTGAGGAGTTAATGGTAAAGGCAGCCGAATGCGACTGGAAAATTCTTAGAATGCGACGAAAGTTATGGGATTTACAAAAAAAATACAAACAGCAGTGGTTTAACAGGGCGAACATGATGTTTGAGCGGGGGAGGTCCGGTATCACCCTGCACTAATTGATAATCTTATTGACGACTTCAATGAAGTAAGGTGAGAACCTCGACATTTAGTCCATGCCAAGAGCAGGGAAGGATTGAGGGAACCACGTCAGAGAATGAAGTTGATTTCAGAAACACTGACAATATCAGAGCAATTTCACAGGGACCATGAGTCTTCCTTCAATCGCACGCTCGGTGGAGTGGATTCCATATTGCAGCAGTTTCGCTTTAAGAAAGGACGTTGCAGTCGACAGCTGTCTCCCAAGGCTTGGAAGGCGGAATACGAAAGGAGTATGTTCATCCTTCAGCTGAAGTGATGAGGCTGGAAATTGGTGTTTCTGCCTGGTGTCCTGCCGCGTGGTTTTGGAGGACCAGGATTAATCTTCTGCACGTCACGTAAAAACAGTAAACAATGGCACTCCGAACTATCCAGAATTTCAGGTGTGCTTGCAGGTACCGAACGGCTGGGGCCGCGTCTCTACTCGGCTTTGGGAAAACCAAGTATTTCACAGAATGAAGAAACGTGATACCGACCAAGGGTAACCGAAAATCGGTGGGAATGAGTTGTTGCATGGAAACAATAAAATCACGTTTATTGGCGGCGGAAAGTTTCAGTCTGAATCAACAAATTAGACAACGGTTAAACCAACAAAATCACCTGAATCTTTTTTTGCGCTTAAATGTAAAATATGCCCTTTTGGGAAACGATGGTTCAGGATTAAACAGAGACTGCTAATTCTCCGTTTCAATGGTGGGGGCCGGGTAAATAAAATGAATGAAGTTGTTGCCGAGGTAAGAGCAGGAAAGCAGTTACTGTCCGATCCGAAACATTCAGAATTGGATTTAACCACGTACCTGGAATTCCAACGGCTGCTATGATGGGATAGAAAATCGCTTCAGTCTGGAAAATGGGCTCCAGCGAGGGAAATGGTTTGAAGAGACGAAGTGCTGCCATCCTGGCGGAGAAGTTATGGAGAAACTCAATGGTCGGTGCTGAAATCAAACTGCCAGCGCGTTGCAGAGGCAGCTTTCATATCTATTAGAGAGATCGTTCCCGTGGGACCGCCAAAAATCACGAAGCTTCAGCATTACTTCCACTCATCTGAGTAGCTCGTCAACTTCTTTCACAATTACGTTTCTGCTCCACGATATACATACACAAACGGTGAATAATGTTTTAAACTGAAAAGCCTTGAATAATGAAATCATATATTGAACACATCTTCACCTAGTTCAGTCGAAATTGCAGGTCTTCGGTCCTCTGCAGACATCACTGGAACACGTTAAACAGATGCAGGCGCGGTTCCATTATTCTGTGAACAGTCCGCATCAGCCGGTGTGCCGATTCGGTTCAGCGGGTTTTCCACCTCCTTCGCAAAGATGCAAACACATTCGCTTCAAAGTAGGATTTTAGTTTCTCAACAGGTTACGGAATTTATGAAGGATTCGGGGGCAGACAACAACAAACAGTGACAATGGAACTGGGTCTGCTTTTTGAATTCAATTTCCTTTACCATTTAATGGGGTGGTTGAAAGTTTAATGGGTTCTCTGGACTTGTGTAAGACTTGCCCTGAGTGATACTGATGTCATTGCAACTGAAAGCGAACGTGAAGAAAAAACTCACAGGCAAGTAAACACTGTACTAGATAAAAATGTAGACCCCACTGAACCTCTGCAGGGGAGTAGACACAAAGATAAAAGTACACGTTGACTGAACATAATCCTCCATTGAGCAGAGAGTGAGGAAGACAGGTATATGCAAAGCACACCAGGATGACATGGTAATTGCAGCCTGCTCCACCATTCATTATAGCCCTGGTGAATCCTCAATCTGTACACTTAGTTCCAGCTCCCTCCTCATTCTCATTCATGCCTCTTTCATACAATAATCTGCCTATCCACTTCTGAAATATGTTCATAAACGTGTTCTCCACAGCCTCCTGTGGTGGAGGATTACACAGATACATGTGAGAATGGATCGACACGGGATGGGGGACTAACCTGCTCAGAGATTGTGCGAATCAAGTTGGTCCAAGCAGTCCTGAGGAGGACTTCATGGAATTCATCCACGATAGCTTTATTGTGCAGCATGTTGGTAGACCTACAGGGGAACATAACTATCTTAGATCTGGTCATGTACAATGAGACAGGCAACATTAACGCTGAAATATTTGGGGATCCTGTTGGAAAGAGTGATCGTAGTATTACTGAATCACTCATACAAATGAAGGGTACAATCGTTCGACCTAAAACCAGTGTATTATGCCTAAACCAGGGAGACGAAAACAGAATGAGGGAGGAGTTGACAAGCGAAAACTGGGAACTTAGGCTATGTGGTGGAACAGTCAAGGAACAATGGAAGACTTTCAAAGCGATGTTTCAGCGTTCAACAAAAGTATATTAGATTTAGAAGCAAGGAGGGGAAGGGAGGGGAGAGCCAGCCTTGGACAACTAAGGAAATAAAGGACAAAGCTCATGCAGACAAAGTCGCCAAGACTAAAGGGAAAACTTATAAAATAAAAAAAAGAACCACTGAGCAAGCAATAAGAAAGGGAAGATGGATTCCGAAAGTAATCTGGCTCACAATATAGAAACAGTATTTTTGTAGAAAGTGTAGGGTGGCTAAAGTGAACGTAGGTCTCTTTGAAGACGAAAATCGGGAATTAATATTGGGCAATGCGGAAATAGCCGAAACTTTGAACGTGAAAATTGTGTCGGTCTTCACGGTGGAGGACACGTCTAACATGCCAAAGAGAGATGTAATGGATTCAATAGGATGTGAGGACTTCGACGGCTTTCACGAAAGAGGTAGTGCTGAGAAAACCTGTGGGCCGAAAGGTAGATTAGTCACCTGGTCCTGATGGAATGCATCCCACAGTACTGAAAGAAGTGGCGGAAGTTGTCGCAGAGGTGTTTGTGATAATTTACCAAAATGCACTGGATTCTGGGCAGGTCCCGGTGGATTGTAATGCAGATAATTTCAGGCCACTGCTTAAAAACAATGACGTAGGGAAAAGACAGGTGACGCTACGCCAGTGAGTTTACCGTCAGTTTTCGGGATTATACTTGAAGCTGTCTTTAGGGAAAAGGTTACCGAGACATTTGAATAGAAATGCGTCCATCAGGCAAACACAGCGTGGAATCAGGAATCGACAGTCCTGTTCGACAAACCTGATGGACATATTTGAGAATATAACGAGCGACGTGGAGAGAGGAGGATGTTTGGATGTTGTGAACTTGGATTTTCAGAAGGCTTTCGATAAGGTACCGCACAAAAAACGTATACCCAACCACGTTGACGCCACGTTCAAAAATTCTCACCAATACTTCCACTTCCTCAGGAGGCCAAAAGAAATTTAGCATGACCCCTTTGACCATCACCAAATTTTATCAATGCACCACAGAAAGCGTCCTATCCGGATGTATTGCGACTTGGTACGATAAATGGTCTGCCCGTGACGGCAGGAAACTGCGGAGGGATATGGATACAGCTCGGTACATCATGGAAACCAACCACCCCTGCATGTACTCAGTCTACACTTCGCAAGTCTACACTTGATGAAGCAGCCAAAGTAATCCAAGATCCCACGCACCCTGGACTTTCTCTGTTCTCCTCCCACCCATCGGGCAGAAGGTACAAATGCCTGAAAGCACGCACCAACAGGGTCAAGAACAGCTTCCATCAGGCTATTGAACGGTTCCACATTAGGATAAGATGGACTCTTGACTTCACAATCTACCTCGTTGTGACCATGAACCTCGTTGTCTACCTACACTGCACTTTCTCTGTAATTGCAACACGTTATTCCGCACTCTGTTGTTTTAGTTGTACTACCTCAATGCACTGTTGTAAGGAATTGTCGTACGAACGGTATCCAAAACAAGTTTTCCACTTTACCTCGGTACATGTGACAATAATAAAACAATTTAGCAATTCACCAATTTAATGCGAGTGGGAATGTTTCCATGGAAAAGCTGGTGGTGGCAGAGAAATTTCAACCTCTGGCTGAAACCGCGGTAGGAAATTCAACAAAAGGAGAGTGAAGAATTCAAGGATTTTCTGAAAGCCACCTGTGTAAAATCCAGTCAGTCTGCCGTGACTGGAATTCGAACCGAGGTTGCTGCGTCCACGGATCGATCACAGCCATACAATTCAACCGTGCGCTTCCAGCACTGTGAAACTCTAATACCGGTGTGACTAATCAGCTGACGTTCCGGTGACAACGTTAAATCAGAATTTCCCGCAGCCCGGCCGCATTTGAACCCGAAATGTTGATTATTTCTTGCCTTCCGCAGACACTACCTGACCCGTTCAGTTTCTCCAATAATTTGTTTTTACTTTACTTCTGATCCTATCATCTGCAGTAACTTGTTCCCCTGCCTTCCACAGTGATCTGCTTGCAGGTGTGAATATGTTAGCTGTGTGGTTGTTACTTTACTGCACTGTGGAAAGCTGGGAAGGAAGGCACCGTTCATTTTACTCATGACCAAGGCAGAGGTGATGCCTTCTTTGGCTTCTGCCACTTTTCTTATATCTCATTGTGTTCAGTCGTTAACGCATCTAATGGCTGAATAATCTCCCACTTTGCCCTCATTTTGGAGTGAAAAATAAACTGTTGGAGAAACTCAGCGTGTCAGGCAGCGTTTGTGGAGGCAAAGGGATAGTCGGAATTTCGGGACAAGACGCTGCATCATTATGAGACGTAAGGCAGGAGACAGCAAAAAGAGAGTGTTGCGGGTGAGTGTCGTGCAGGTAAGCGGGGATGATGGGCAAATGGTGCCAGATAACGGCGAGGCGTTTGTGTGGAGACCGGGTCAGAGGCTTGAAGGTGACAAACAGAGCCGCCAAAGGGATGCAAGTTCTGTGATCTGACGAGTAAGGAAGGTGACAGGTGGAACCACATAAAGTAGTGGTAACGGGTATATCGAACCAGTGGGGGAGGGGATAGGATTCCCAGTGTGTTAGGTGAATGACTGATGGGCAGATGGAATCCTGTGGGAAAGAAAAGGAGGCCCATTGAGTTCAGCGTGTGCATGACGGACATTTGGGATCAGGTGGGAAATGGGAGAGAAACTGGTTAACGCGGGGCATGGTATGGGATGGGTTTGAAGGAAGGTGTGGGTGAGAGAATCAGGGTGGGTCAGGAGGAGAGAGAAATGCACACAGATGTTGCGGGCTACCTGATACTGGAAAAGTCAATGTTCATACCGATGGCATGTGGACGACCCAGGTGGATAATGAGTTGCCAAACTTGAAGTTTGCTATTGTCCTCACGCTGTTAGTGGAGAAGACCGATGACTGGCATGTCGGTATGGGAATGGGAAGATGATCTGAGATTACTTCACACTTCAGCTGCAGATGCCCATTGCGGACAGTGCGCAGGTGCTCGGCAAAGCGGACGCCTATTCTATAGCATAGCGGATGCCACGTTGCGAGCACCGAATATAACTGGCAATGTCGAAGCAGAAGCATGTGGATTTCTGTCTCACCTGTAAGGGCTGTTCAGGTAACTGAATTGTGGTGATGGAGGAGGAGTGGGGACAGGTACAGAAACATCATGAATTAATCCGATAAATTACTTTGCATTCCTGATTTTGAGATCAAGGTTCCCACCGATGGGAATTTCTGCAAATGTCTTGGTTTAATTTTGCTGATTGACTCCGATCTATTGAATAAAATAGGAGTAAAGGGCTTGGATTGATCCCGTTAGCTGCGGATACATGATATCGAAGCCCTGGTCATTCTATCTGTGCAATCCCATGTCCCCTATTGACCTGTTGATCCTGGGAGTAACTACGAGCATGTCGCATTCAAGCCAGCATATCAGGGATCACAAAAATCTGGGGACTTTCGTTCATGTCATGAATATCTCACACGTTTGCATTTATTTTCCTGCAATGCATTAATGCGCAACGTCTTTCAAACAGCGCAACTACACGCCGTCGGTGGATACTTCATTGTATGTCAGTCAAAGTGAGCTTCTGAGAAGACCCTGCTGGTTCACACGTGGCCTGTATAAATTCCTCAGGGATTAACGTCTCCCCATTGGAGGGTGTAGAGAACTGATGATATTTTATGGTTTTGCAGTCCCTCACGTTCGTCATGATGTAGAACGTGACATAGAAGCGACCTTTTTTTTCTAGGTTCTGCAGGTAACAGAATCTTTGAGCCGATTCAACTTTCTGTGCAGTTTCGCAAGAATTCGTTTTACTGTTGGGATTGCTGAAAACATTGAATGCTTCGTTATTTACCAGCAAGAACAAACGATTCTGTTCTCCACGGAAACTGACCTGATATTGCTGCATCTTTAATATATGTATTTTTGTTCAGATAGTCGTAAGACACGGTTGGGGGACGTTTCAAACATAGAACACTACAGTACAGTACAGGCCTTTCGGCCCTCAATGTTGTGTTTCAAACCAAAAAAAAATGAACATAAATTCGGATAAATTCCACACCCTCTCCATGTTAGGTTCCCGTGGGGTATGCGGTGGAGATAACACGAAAGGAAAGATCGAAGCTGGAAATTATTCACGACAGAATGGCATTGAATTAATTTTACAATTGGAGTAAAAGGATACGTCAACACAATGCTCAACTGCTCCCTGAACTTCGTCTGTGTCACAGCATAAATGCACCTGTTTGTGCTGCAACTCAGAAGCTGGAGCATAAAACCTATTTCGGTGACAAAACTGGGTAGATAAACAGAATAATTCCCCAAATTCCACAATCGGTTCCACATAGAGTACACCGTAAACACTGACCACAACAAGATGAAATTTCCCGAGATGACGAACAACAATATGATGGATTTCCTTCAGCTCTCCAGCTCTCGGTCTCTGGGAGTCTCTCCGCCTGTCTGTCCGCGGAGTCTCCTGCGGGGTCTGCTCGCTATTAAATTGTGTCTGACTGTTAAAACGTTGAATAACAGAATCAAAACAAATGGAAGACACGGGGTGAGAATATAATGAAGAAGCTCAACTATTATCCAACTCATTGAGATTATAACACGGATATTAATAAGACAAAACCAAGGAGGATTCGCCAAACTGTACCAAGGTTTGTATATAAAATACCAGAAGGCATTCTTTATACTGCTTTGCGCAGTCACCGTTCCCAGAACCGTAGCCGCTGTTTTCTCGGTGGAATAGCGAGATTTCAACTTTTGGCAACAAATGGCTACAAATCGGTCAAAGGTGAAAGTGAAGGTGAACCAGACGGAACAGTCCGTGAATCGTCAAGCAGGACGGCGTGAATATTACACATGGGGATGTACTTCACAAAACGCAGTCTGTGGACAATCGGGATCTGCCGCAATATAAGATCAAAGATAACGACCAGTGGATCCGCCGTTGCCATTGCACCAGGTAGCGGGTGACACATTTGGAGAGACCACACATCCTCCGGGACAGGAAAGCAATGGTCGCGAGGTTAACTGTGGGCAAAAAAACGAATGAGGAGGCAAGTTAACAGGACAGAATGAGGGCAATGTGAACATTTCTGTAGAATCCTGAAATAAAGATCTTGAAAAACACAGCGTCCAAAGGTAAAATTAGGTCACCGTTCTGACATTTAAATCCCGCTCCAACATTCAGCAACATTGAGAACAGGAGCTCGTGCTCCTCAATGTTCAAACACAGATTTTGTTGTCAACATTCACATTGAATGCTGAAATGAAAGTGGATCCGTCCCTGACGAAACGATTGTCGGTTCTGCTGCTGAGGTACAAAGACTTGAGCTGAACGGACCTGAAAACGTTTCATTCCTTTGGATTTATTGAATTAACCACGTCTCCAAATTACTCCAGATCCTACAAATCGGTAGTCTGATTTCAGTTTTTCTCTGCAATCAGGAAGATCAGCACAAACATACCATCTGGTCAGTTGTGCATGTGATCTATGTGAAGAAAGGCGCTTGCATCAACACAGAATTCGTGAATGGACATTTTAATACTGTGTGAACTGCACGGTACATCAGCCGATGCAGTACAGGACATTCCGGGATTCAGTACAAAGTGTGACCGATACTGGATCAGCGTGAGTGTTGTCAACATACACTTCAGTCACGAAACTCTCTTATACGATCAGTCAACATTCCAGTCCTGCCCGTTGTCACTGACACATAAGTGTACCTGTCCGATTGGATGCAAGGGCTCAGCGCAAACAGGCAATACAACCCAGCAAGTGTTGGTCTCAATCAAATCATATCAGATGGAGAAGAGAGCAACGTGTCAATGTATCTGTTCATTACCTGCATCAACAGCGGGATCAAACATTCTCTGTATCCAAATGTCAAGGAAGGCGATCACTTGCACTGCGATAGAGCGGGAGACAAATGGATCCAATTCAGTCTCACCAGAAAGTATTCCTCATCTGTCCCGAATCATCCTAGTGGTCTGTTCTCTTCCAAAATAAAATGAGAATATAATGAAGTGAACCATTATGTCACAAGCAATTGAATAATTCGAGAATGGACATCTGCGGCCGATTACACAGATCTGCGTCAGGAATGGCGGCGCGTTAAGAGTAGAAACTGCATGAATCCACTTTCCATATTTCGATACTTCAAAGGTAAATGACTGTCGCACAGTTAAATATGATTCACAGAACAATCAAACTGTTCACTGACCTACCAGGGACTCCTAAAACAGCCAGGATTGGATAGTATCTCGACATCATAAAAGATATAGTGTATCTTGACATCAAAGTACATCTTGTTTCTTCCGTGGAGATAATTGCCGTCAATATCGAAGGTAATCCTTCCTCTGACACCGGATTGGTACATGGAAAGGATTACCCCTTTATTCGAGAATGGGACCTCTCCAGGGGGGTATTTGGAACTCATTATCCCGCTGTTGTTCAGAGGTAGTGAACAACCAGGTTCAATCAATCCCTTTCGGCCTGGGATATTTATAGCAGAATCCACATTGACGTATTTGATCCACCCAACATTGAGTACAGCAGAGGGACAACAACAATGCTCACCCAAATGTATCCCTTCACTGCCTGTCATATACATGACTTGAGACTACCCAACTCCCTTAGCCACTCTGCTGAAATTTCTTTGAGACGCCAGTAAATCTATTTCCAATCTAATACAATTGCCAGCTCAAAAGACTTATTTCTTTGTCACTCATTCTGCCGGAAGGTGTCGCCTCAGATCAGGGACAACAACGGACCTACAAATAGTCCAACCAACGGACCGTCTAAATTTCCCTTTATTTCCCCCGATGTCTCTCACTCCAACATCTGACACGTTCTTGGATGTTCCGATCAAACAGTCACCCTGTCCTGGCAGGAACAATGCCCATTGATGTGGACAATATCTTTGTTCGCATTTAACTGTGAAGGATATCAGTTCGTATGTACACCGAATATAAACTGTATCACCTCACCGACGGCAGAGATTTTGTCAGCCTCAAACCCCTAAACATTTTCTGACCCACAGCAGAAACATTCAGGTTCCCGTCAATAAGAAGCAGAGTGACACCTTGTGTCATCGACCTTAGTGTCTGCAGCACTTGCACATCCACGCCCAGTGTGGGATTCGCCAGAACTATTCCACTCCCCACCAGCTCATAGACTTGGTCCAATCATGACTGAACGCGTTTAATTCAGGATGACAGCTGGGGGTGCATGCCATTCAGTTTGTCGGGGTGGGGGGTGTGCATTCCAATTAGGATTACGGGGTGGGAAAGTGCATGCCATTGAGGATGAAGGAGTGTTGGGGTGCACGCCATTGAGGATGACAGAGTGGTGGGGGTGCATGCCATTGAGGATGACGGGGTGAGGGTGCATGCCATTGAGGATGACGGGGTGGGAGATGCATGCCATTGAGAAGAAGTGAACCACACGTGGTCAGAAAGGGGGCTGAAGGGAAACAGAACACACAAAGTTTTATAAACTGGTGACAGATCAGGAGACTGGACTTTATTTTCATGGAACAGCTTCGAGTAACTAAATGGCAAAAAAGGAGATAGAAAACTGATAAGGGGGGATAGCTGGTAGGTAATATATAAACAAACAGTAGGCGCGTCTGTGGAGATAGGGGGATGAGGGGTGATTCGGGTGATGTGGAGCTCCTGGTCAGCGAGACTGAGAAATTGGTGGCAGGAAAGGTACACATGGTAGGTAATTTAAACCAGTTATTTGCATCAGTCTTCACGATGGAGCATACTGCAGAGCATAGAACATTCAAAATTTCCTATCGGGGGATATGGTATCGGAATCTTGAATGAGTCTAAAACTTGACAAGCCAGCCGGAACATTGGTCTCCATCCAAGGGTTTTCGTGGACGTGGCTGTCAATGCAATGGAGCCGTTCGTTGATTTTTGAAACTCACATGGTTCCCGTAGTGTGCGAGCAATTAACGAAATGGCAAATATGACGCGCTATGTTCAGACAAATAATAGTGGATAAGCGAAAAGCTACAGTACAAATGGACAAGTCACCGTGGATCACATGCACCTTCATATTCTGGATAGGTCAACCATGATGGACATTGTCACCACCTCTCTCGGTATCCAAGATTCCCTTACCTTGCCATCCTTTTCCTTCTTTCTAACTGGAATATATCTGGAACCCTGGCAATTGCTTTCTAAACACCCACCTCATATCAGATATGGACTTGCCCAAAAACAGCTGTTCACAATTAACTCTCCCCAGTTCCTGCCTAACGCTCTCGTAATTTGCCCTGCTCCAATTCAAAATTCTCACGCAAGATACATACTGATCGTTATTCTTTGCTCTATTTAAACTTTAGGAGTTTTGTTTACTGTTCCTGAAGGGGCAGTCACCTGGATAGGCTTATTTCCCAACATTAATTTCAATATTCTCGTTGCAGTACCAATATGTTGATATGAGGACCCTCCTGGGTGCACCTACCAAATTCATCCCCGTCTATACTTCTGTCCCTGAGGAGGTGCCAGTCTATATTGGTGAAGTGAAAGTCATCCATGAGAACAGCGCTGTTGTTTTTGCTCCGTTCTCTAATCCACATGTAATATTTGGTGTCTGCAGTTTAACCCCATCAGAGTCATTGCACCTTTTTTATAATTGAGTTCTACCCATCTCCACACAGTGGATGAGTCCTGCAATATGTCCCCACTGACTGCAGAAGTGATGTTGTCCATGCTTAATAGTGAAAGTCCCCCAGGACTCAAAGACATGCCGAGACCTCAGATCTCGGGCGATTTCGGACAATAACTGCACGGTCACTGATTCCCGGGAGTTCGTGAGTTGGCTGGGGATGGATATCTGCACTCAGTAACAGAGAGAGAGAGAAAGAATGAGACTGACGGATAAATAAATAAATATTCTGCTATTTTCCTTCTACCCGAACTGCGACTGGCAATAGAATTCGTCTTCTGTTTCGTCCCCGTTCTTTGATGTCACACATCCTCATTGACATCCACTTTGAGGATATTTGAGCCCAGTCCAATCCAAGCGGCGTTGCAGTCCGCAAGAATGAGAACTTTACATCACAAGCAGTGAGAAACAGAATGATTTATAAATGGGAAGAGAATGACAAAGGCTTTATCAGTCGGCACTGACTCAGCTAAATAAAGTTTTATCGGGGCGAGTCTGTGAAGAGACGGGTCTCGAGTCAGTGTGTGAACGGCACTAACATTGATTCGTTCAATAAAGAGAGTCATCGGCAGGCGGCTCCCAGGCACGGCTGCTGCGGGGAACGGCAGCTCTCCGCCGGAAGTGGCTGCATCAGAAAGCCAAGACCCCCCGCTGTTTCTCAGGTGATCTGGCTAGTTCTGGATCTGTGCACTCCACGGGCCCGGGCGACAATCCGTGTTGTTTTATTGATTATAAATACACAGAGAGCCCGTTAACATTCTCGTCTCTGCTGATCTGTCGGGAAGATTCAGCTCGAACTGCGGTGACTGAGTCCATGTGTCGAAGGGAAAGCTGCTGGTAACAGAGGGATATAAAAAATCTGAGGCAAGACGCGGCCGGAAATTCAGCAAAAGGAGAGCGTTCAATGCCGAATGTATAAACGACTATCTTCCGTGACACGAATTCGAAGCGAAGTTCCTGCAGCCACAACGCAGAGTACTAACCACTGTACGATCATGGCCTCACACTTGATGACTGCACTTCCTGCACTGTCAAACCCTCTGATACCGGTGTGACTCATCCATTGACCCTCCGCTGACCAACATCGCTCTGCCCGTCCGCGCTTCCATAGTGACAAACACAGAAACAACTGGAAATACGCTGATCAGCCAGATCTGCGGCAACAGGAACAGAGCCGGTGTCACGGGCCCCAGATCCGTCGACAGAACAGAGAAGTCGGCCAAGGAAGTTTGTTCAGTGATTGTGTGGGCGTGGGATGTCTCTGACAGTGTAAAGCCGGGGTGACCATGCAGAAGATACGAACTGGTGGAGGAACTGAGCGGGTCATGCAGCATCAAAGTATAGATGACGGTTTGGGTAGAGACCTTACATATGAAATTTGACCTCGGGGATCGGCTGTAAACAATGTTATCCGGTCAATGAGTGAATCCGAGCAGTTAGAGAGTTGTTAAAATTGATAAAAGGACATTGATAGAAGAACCCAGACAAAAGAAGTTCGGAGTTGGGAAATGCAGAGCAGCAGGACAAGTGTAGTCGGTGAGGCTGGACATGTGCTCTTGTCCTGGAGGGAATGCACAGATGGATGACTGATGCAGTGGAAAAAAACAAGCTAACAATTTCTGTTGAATTGAAGGGCAAGGATGACAGAGTTCGGGAAGGCCAGTTCACGAGGCGTATTGACAATAGTCCGGAAAATAAATCAGGGATATCTCAGCCACAGGGAGCTGGGATGCAGCGAATCCCTTGAGGGGTATATGAAATATGGGAGTACACTTAGGAGGGGAGTCGGGGTGTAAAAGGGGATTTGACATGGTTTTGGTGGATAAGGTCAAGGAAAATCCTAGGATATTCTCTGTATATTAGGTAACAAGGGAAAGACTATGTCCATTTAACGATCAATGAGGTCAACTGTGTCTGGAGCCAGAAGGGGGTTGGGCGAGGTCTTAAAAGAATACCTCCAATCTATTTATCGTGGAGAAGATCGTGGAATTTCCAGAGTTCATGAAGGAGAATACTTATGTCTGTAATCATATCCACATGATAACAGAGGAGGGGCTGGGAGTCTTAAAGCGCAAAATGAAATTTAAATCCCCGGAGCCTGACCAGGTGTAATACAGGGCATTGTGGAAAGGCAGAGAAGATATTTCTGGGGCCCTGCAGAGAGTTTTGTTTCATCGTTAGCCTTGTGTAAATTGCCGGAAGACGGGAGGGTGGCAGATGTACTTTGACAGAAGAAGGGCTGTAAAGATAAGCCAGGGACTGTAGGCCGGTGATGGAGTGGATGCTGGGGAAGTGACTTGAAAGTATCAGAGTGACAGGATCCACGTATATTTGGAAAGTCAAGGAGTGAATTGCGACAGTCAGCACTGCTTTCTCCGCAGGAAAGTGCGACTCGCGGATTTGATCGAGATTTTGAAGAGGTGACCAAGGGTATTGACAAGGGCAAGGCAGTCGACGATGTCTTCGTGCTCTTTGACAAGGACTTGGACAAGGTCCCGCGTGGTACGCTAGCCAGGAAGTTTGGATCACATGGGACCCTCTGTGAGAGAGCCAATTGGATCAGCATTTGGTGTGCTTATCGGTATCAGTGTGTGGTAGTGGAGTGTTGTTTATTTATTGGAAGCCTGTGACAATTGGGAGGTCCGCATGGATCTGTGCTGTGCCCCTTGTTTGTCATAGATATATACATATACAGTACATAGTCTTAAAATTGAGGTGGCATTTTATTACCTATGCAGGTGACACCAACACTGGTGAACAGTGAAGAAGGTTATCTGAGATCGCAACAGTACTTTGATGAACTGGGAATGTGGGCCGACGAATGGCAGATGGAATTTGAGTCGGGTAAGTGCGCAGTGTCGCAGTTTGAGATGGTAAACCAGGGTAGGAATTATCTAGTAAATGGTAAGGCCCTGTGCAGTATTGTGGAACAGAGAGACCTCACAGAACATAGAATATAGAACACTACAGCACAGTACAGGCCCTTCGGCCCACATTGTTGTGCGGACAATTTATCCTGCTCTTAGATCTATCTCACCCTTCCCTCCCACATAGCTCCCTAATTTTCTATCATTCATGTGTCTCAGAGCCTCTTAATTGTCCCTGATGTATCCACTCCCACAACCTCTTCCGGCAGTGCGTTCCACGCACCCAACACTCTGTGTGTAAAAAACTTACCTCTGACATCACGCCTTTACCTTCCTCAATCACCTTAACATCATGCCCCCTCGTGTGATCTATTTTCACCCTGGGAAAAGTCTTTGACTGTCCACTTGATCTATGCCTCTTATCATCTTGTACACCTCGATCAAGTCACCTCTCATACTCCTTCTCTCCAAAGAGAAAAGCCCGAGCTTGCTCAGCCTATCCTCATAAGACATGCTCTCCAAACCTCGGAGTCTTAGTACATAGTTACCGGAATCTGACGACGCATGCGAACAGGGTAGTGTATACGATGTTTGGTACGTTTGCTTTCATCATGCAGGTCACTGAGTACAAGAGCTGGGACGTCGAGTTGAACAATCAGTTGGTGAGACAGCACGTGGCTAATTGTGTGCAAATCCGGCCGCCTCGCTCCTGGGAATCTGTCATTAAAATGGAAAGTGTGCATAAAATATTCACAAGGGTGTTGCCGTGACTACACAGGTTAGCTCACTAAGGGAGACTGGGTGGGCTGGATTTTTTTTTCCCTGGAGCAACGGAAGACGAATGCCGACCTCATAGAAGTTTATAAAATAACGAGGGGCATAACTAAGATGGATCCTCCCTCTCCTTTCTTCCTGGGGAGGATAGTCTGAGAACGGAAGGCATACGTTTAAAGAGAGAGGAGGAAGATCAAACAGGTTTTACAGTTGTGTTGGGAAAATCAGAAAATGATCTGTGAAATCAAATATTACCAACTCGTAAATTTAAGAAAATTACAGATATCCCACGAAGGTGTTGCCTTGTAATATCTACTGTTTCTTGAGATCCCGCACCACTGAAGTTGTCCAATCCTTCAATTAGAAATTAATTGGTTAATTCTAATTAATTGTAATCCATAAATTAAAGAAAAACATACGTAAAACTCTCGAAACCTTGTACAGTCAATTTGCAGGGAAAGCGCAGAATGGAAAACGGAATTTAGGTTCTTGATTTGTGTCGCTGCGGCGTTATCTATCGATGGGCATTGGCATCAGCTGTGGCACAATCGACCAGCGCGTTCGGCTGTTAACCGAAAGGTTGGTGAATCGAGCCCACCCAGGGACGGTGAGCTTAGATTTTCTCCTGGATATTGAACACTGATGGGGAAGCTGAAACAGTAAATCTCTATTTCAAGCTCTCACCTCTGTATGAATTTTTAAACACAAGTTCCATACTTCAATACAATAAAAAGAATGAAACGAGACAACAAATATATACTTTGCTGTTTCATGACGCCGAAAGGAAATCAGGGAATTCCGGATTTCTCTATTGGTCAAAGACAGCGAGTTTCCATGTGTCGATGACCACTGATCGCTCTTAAACTTTAATTTCCTCTCCCTCCACAGATCATATTTCATTTATATTTTTTCATCAAAATTCCACATTTGATCAAGAATATATCTACTTTTTAATTTATTTTAATATGTTTCAACATTAACAAAAAACGCAATGGGAGTTGGTCAAGAATTGTGATTTCTGTCATGATTACACTGATGATGCTGGGTTATTGTTTAATGGGTCCTCACCGCATTTTCCTAAATATTCTCCCAGCGACTGCGAAGCAGACAAAACCAAATGCGATGCAGGAACGTCGTTCACCTTGATTGGATTTTCGAGCATACACAGTGATGGGTACACAGAAGGACAGAGTACTGAACAAGCCTTTCGGCCCACCGAGTTCGCAAGAAATATTTATCAATACACATCAATCTTTATTTATTTTCTTACCACATTCTTGTCAATTATCCCCAGATTCTATCGGCCAACTACAAAATTGGGACATTTTACGGAGTACAATTAAGCTCTCAATCCATACGTCGTTGGGACATGGGAGGAAATCTGTGAACCTGCAGGAAATCCACAGAGTCACTGGCCGAACTGCACACTGCTCCCGGGCATTACGAGGTGAGGATTGAACCCGGATCTGATTTCTGGGCTCTGTGCCACAATGAAAAGCGCGCTAGACTTCGAACGTGTAATTTACCTGATACTAAGCCGTTTTACTTCTAATGAAAAGCTGTCTTATTACTGAAATCCGTGGCAATTTAAAGGACACTCAGGTGGTATTCTTTCCACCCTGGGCTTGAGAAGCATTTCCTCGACCATTTTGCTCGCAATCCAATAGTTTTCAGTTATTTTCTCTCCTGAGAACACAGTTTGATTCCTCTTTTCTTCCACACGCTTTTTCTCTGTTTTCTCTTTACTGATTAAATGTTATAGAGTCATGGCCAAGTAAATTGAATTTGCTGCTTATGAAGAGATCTTTCCAGTTCAACCACTGTTCAATAGTCTGGTATCTCCATCCATTATCACGGAATGTCAGTCGCCGTTCGACGCTTCATGAGATTTTGCGTCTATTTCCGACTTTCAACTGATAAATGTCGAATCAGGATACCGTTTTCAGAGGAACAATTTGAGAATCTTCACCCATTCGGACATGTTAAACCGGGTTTCATCAGGGAGGGTTAAAACACTGTAACTCAGAGACCGGGGAACATAAGCAGTAATGCATTGTGGGTTACGTTCTGAATTTTAGTTCAATCCTGCGAAATGTGAAAGGATTCCCGAATTCTGCCGTTAGCGTGCAGGAGGCGGCAGTGTGCTCACGGTGACCTCACGCTGACAACTGCTCACGGCTTCTTCCCCGAAATACTACTGCCTCGGGAGAAGATTTTCTCCACGACACCCTCTAAGGGAGGACAAACGCACCAGAGTTTCTCTGACCAGACGGTAAAATGCTTCATCAGAAATTCGTGCCAATCAATTGTCTGCAAACTGTCACTGAGCAATCCTTTGATGAAATTGTATGGAAGCTATGGGAATGGATTTGGCGCTTCTTCAGTGAAACAAAAATAAAGAGAGGACACGAGAGTTTTGACAACTTTGACAATTTGTGATTTGCTCTTCAGTGACTTTATCTATGCGCACACACAGTGGGTAACTGTGGCACAATGGATAGCGTGTTGGACTTCTACTGATACGTGATCAAGTAATTCAAAGGTTGTGGGTTCGAGTCCCACCAGAGTCGGTATTTTTCCGCTCACGTTGCAATGATAAAAAAGGTAAGGATTCTACTGGGTGATAACGTCACTGTATGGAGTGTAAAATCTTGAAATCCAGAACATTGTTTGAAATAATCGGGTTGTTCACTCAACACGGACTGAGAATCCAGGTGAGGGCGGAAGGGAGGTAGTGGAGAGGAGGAAAGGGCAAATGGAATGACCTGAGCAGCTGGGAGTGAAAGGTGGAAAGCCAAACGACGGGAATGCGGAGTTCAGCAGACAACCTGATCACCCGTGACCTTCTTGGGTGACTGAACTGGGAGTCCTTATTCCTGTTGGTACGTCTTCTGTAGTTCAGGAAATGATGTCAATTTTGATCAGCGAAATCTGTCGCCTCACAAAGCACAGGTGCCGAGATTACCTGGTACCTGAACCCCACATAAAACCGGATAATCTTCATTACTTCTTGAAATGAGAAACGCCGACTCGGAAGGCACGGCAGAAGAGTGCTAACGGAGCAATTTCTGGTGCGTTGCATCTTTTGCTGATTGCTGAAAAGGCAACAGCGAGCAAACGGTATTGAATCATGAATTCTTCATAAAATGAGTTTCGGACAATATTGGATGTTTGTTCACATATTGTTGGCGCAGTTTAGAACCATTGTTCATATCACAGAGACGGTTGAGAAGAGATTTTCTGGAAGCGTGGCCAATCTCAGTGATTTAATTTGTAATGTTGGGCTGAGGAAGCTGAGATTTCTTCATCTGGATGAAATACATTGAGAGACACTTCATGAACATCTTGGTGTACATGTCCAAAGGTCACTGAACGTGACAACACAGGCATATCGGGTGCTGAGGTCACTCTCTGCATCCGCTGTAAATGTGCAAGTTTAACACGACAGACCCATGTCAAAACTGAGAATATTCATGAAAATTAGTGTCCCTGAACAGACGTCTGGAAAACCCCGTGGTCTGCCATCCTGCAGTCTGACTTGACAATCGTTGACCACTGCTCTCTCCGGTCTGTTTTGAAGAAATATTGGATGGGTTTAAAAAAGGGAAAACGCATCAAGAATCCAACAAATGTTCTGGGAGAACGAGTTGGAAAGGACACACGGAGGGCAAACATCTACCAAGATTAACATGCTCAGCCGATCAGCGCAATTGTGCAATGAATGAAAAGCAACGTTTTGTTGTGCGCCAGCGTGGCCGAGCGGTCTAAGGCGCTGGATTAATGCTCCACTCTCCATGGAGTCGTGGGTTCGAAGCCCACCACTGCCATTGGGTGAAAACCTTCTTCTACAAGCATTTTCTGCTGCACTATGTTTGCAGAACAATATCTAACAATCAAAGATCACAGCGGCATTAGTGTCATTTTCAAGGGTATCACTGTGGGGCCGCGGAACAGTCGTGAGTTTGTGGGAAGGTTGTTGACGTGTATTGATCGTGGTCCACATTTATACGAAGCATATGTGTGTAAAGGTATTAAATATCCATGTGCATTCCAACTCATATCTGTAACTCAGCCTGTCTGGTGACTTGAAATCAACAGTAAAATAGCCGGCGTTCCAGTAGAAACTACCTATGCAACACGATGTGAAAAGGTATGTTCACAGGACCAGGGCAAGGCAACAAAGCAGGACACACCCACGTTTAGCAAACGATTATCACCCTGAACAAAAACACAAGGTGGAACGCAAGAAAAGTGAAAACAAAGTAATCGGAAATGTTATGTACTTGAACCGTTCCCCCATGTTTCTCGCTCCGCAGACACCGTCAGACCTGCAGCCTCTCTGGAGAATTTTTATTTGTTCTGTTCCTTTTGCGACATTTTGTTTTATGATTGCAGGTGCCTGATTGGAAGTGCTTACATGGAACCCGCTTTCAACAAACGGCGATTCACCCCATAGGTGAAAGGCTGCGCTGGGGGTTGAACGCATGATCTCCTGTTTACGAGACGGGCGCTTTGACCAGTTAAGACACGGAGCCTTCGCGCCGTCAGACAGCTGTATCAATGACATACAACTTTCATTACCTGCTCTTCTGCGTCTGTTTGCGAGGGAATTGCTTCAGATTCTGCTCGTTTCTTCAGAGTCAGTGTCCGCCCACTTCCGACTATTGTATCACCGGATCCAGGAGCGGATTCTCTGCAGAGACAATGCCGCCTGATTTACTGAACTCTTGCCTCACCTCCAATCGCATCTCCCCAATCCCTCCACAGCCACCTCACCACCACAGTGAGCTCTTTTATGTCTGATTTCACCACAGTTTCAGAATAAGTCCCGATATGCAAAATAAAATGAACAAATTAATGATGTACCGGTGTTTTATAAATCACCTTAAATGGGAAGGACTTTGAAACCAATTGTTAATTTTTCTGTTGAAAGAGACAATAACGGCACGAAATTGTTTCCAGCGACGGGAGTGGTTGATTGTTCGAATTTGTTCACCTTCGGGAATACATTTCTCCGCGAATGACGTTGGCACAGATCCTGTATTCTTACCTATGGCTCTCAAGCAGGTCCGGATGTAAACCCATCCGTCTCTGTACGTTACTAGGATGGGAGAGTTGAATTACTGCGTTCATTAATGCCATTCACAACGTACAGGGTTTGGACACCAAGACTTCTGTCTCGTCTGACGCTTTGAATGAAGTGAAATAATGTGACGTTCTCTGGGACCAACGGCCCGCTCCGCTTGGTGAATGCGACGAGCACAACCTTTTGCCGCCACTCACATCCAATCAGCAATGTAAAGTGGACCAGTGTTTCGATTCTCCCTCACTTGCTTTCTGATATATGGTATTATGAAGTTGTGTGCGAATTATTCTGTGTTAACGACAAAGAGAAAACATTCCAGTGCGCAGATTTTTTTTCCGTAATCGGAGAAACTGTCTGCTCATCCTCAAATAACACAGAGCGCAGCAGCAATGAACTGCATTCAGGTTCTTGTTTCTCCTCTGTGTCAGAGGCGAGTGACGGAAATGAGAAGATCCTTAAGAACGATACAGTTTGCAATTCTTGATGTTCCTGTGATTTGTAACAGGCTTACCCGGCAATAATACTGTTGTTTCCAAGTTTGTTTTTTCTCTTATTTTCTTCTTCTATGTTCCACCTTCTCTTCTTCCATCTTCTATGAAGTTATTTCTCTTATTTCTGTGAAGAAATGGATTCTTAATTCGTGCCATTTCCTGGTGATGGTCAATTTAGAATATTTTTCCTCCTCCTGTTCATTCTTTCCTTGTTTACCTTCCGTCGGTACGCTACATTCAGCAACAGAGATGGCAGAGGGCTTCCAACAACTAAATGTGAACTGTTTCATTGTGTAATTGTGATGTAATAGCCAGATGGGCTCTTTGGTCTCGTGGTATGATTCTCGCTCCGGGTGTTGAAGTATACAATATGCGAGTGGTCCCGGGTTCAAATCCCGGACGAGCCCATTTATTCACCAGCTGGTGGACATTTTGGACACGGAGGAAACATTCCCAAATCTGCCTCTTGCCACGCCAGCGTTCCGTGAAAGGCTTTCGTGTAAACTCCAAAGCATTCAGCTCTTTCTGTTGTGTAGTGGTTGTGAGGTTCACCTCACGCAAGAAAGGTTCCCAGTTTGATCCTGGGCAAAAACACCATTTTGACTGCAGCTCCCGGCTGTGAGGAGAGTCCGTCTTTCTGCCGTTAACGTTCACCTTGACCACAGATGCCCAAAGATATTGCTGTAAATAAACATGCAATGCGATTTTAGTTTGAACATAAGATCGACCCTTCATTCCCAGCGGCGGCCGGACGAGGGACAGGACCAGTTCAGCATCGAGTACCCGGCATGAAACACAATCGCCTCCATAATGATCTCGCTGTCTCTGAGTTTCCCGCCATTGCTCCTTCCAACTCTTCCACTCCTCGTCTCCATCTTCGTTTCTCTCCCACAAACCCCTCATTAGACGTCATTGTTGTTAATTTCTCTCCGTTACTGTTTCCCTTTCGTAATTGAGATTTACACCTCTCTCCTTCCGTCTCTCACACACAGAGAGGAACGCTCGAAACTACAGGCGGTCTGTGAAATGTGTGGCGCAGTTTGCACCTTCGCCTTGATTCATCGGGAGCCACGGTATTTAGCGACAGGATTATCGACAGCTGTTGGGATCAGCGGGAATGGTCCGATGGATTCAATCCTTTATTGTGGCACAGAACGTGTTTTTTTCAGTTATTTGAGCCAACAGTCTCGTAAAGCAGAAACACACAACCATCTGTTAGTTTCCATTGCGCATTGGGATGTTCAGACATGCAGCTGCAGTCTACAAGAAGTGTCCGACAGTGCTTCTGTAGTGCAGTGGTTATCACGTTCGCCTACCACGGGTGAAGCCGCTCGTTTGAAACCAGCGGAAACGTGCTGAAGGAATATTCTGAAAAACGTTGACTGCCTGCTTTACTCACCGCATGCTGCCTGGCTATTCCTCCAGCATTATAGAGTTTTTCACAAAGATTCCACATCTGCAGTCCTTCTGTTTCTCTGGTAACATTGTGAAATCTCTGTTTTCTGGAAATAAAAACGTGTGAAAGGTACACAATCAGACATTTATTCAATTAAATGCAGTTGTTGCTCCGTCGACAAACCGAAGATCTCAGTGAGTCACACACCACGGAAAGAGGCCTTCCGTCTCTATCGACCGTGTCTCCTAAGGTGCCTGTCTCAGCCGGTCCAGTTTGCCTGTTTTTGGCCCAGATCCTAAACTTCCACATTCCGGCACTTTAATCGAAGTCCAACTGCGCAATCTGTTTCCAAAAGAAAAATAATACTAGCGAATCTCATTATATCCTGCAAAAGTGTGGACTTGTCAAATACATAACACTGGTTATATTTTGCGAAGGCTCAATTCTTCACTTTCTTCCCGCCATATCACTGCACGCATCCTGCAGCTTTGCCGTGTCCGACATTATCCTGAACTTGGGAATGTCGTTGTCTTTGCTCTGCCAATAATGGGAAGTGTGACCTGATGCAATTCAGCGTAACGCAGAAAGGGAGATGCTGTAAACTGCACGGCGCAGTTCTTGGACCGGAGGTCTCAAGGACTTCAACATTCAGCTCCAATCTGGCACCGGATTCTCATCTGGATTGCAGGTTTCATTCGCCAGGAGAAAGAAGGTTGAAGCTGAATCTGACAGCTTATTTAACAAAGGAAGATATGCCGGAAGTGGAAGTTTGTCTGGGGAAGGTTGGGAAACTGCATTAAATCTCATGACAATGGACAGGTCTCTGTATTTATTTCAATATATAATACATGAATCGCAAAGCCCAGAAGTTCATTGGAAAAGCAATTAAACCAGGACTGATTGGGGATGTTATAGATTGCACAAAATCGATACAAATCGATAATCTGAAAAATTCGCTAAACCTTTGGGATTCGAAACGGATTAAAATTTTGGTAAAGATGACCAAGAAATATAATTTATCATAGAATATAGAAACTGAAAGTTGATGTGTGGGACTGAGGAGAAGCTTGTATGAGTTGCAAAACAATGGCCGATTATTCAGAACAGGCGAGGTGGCCGAGAGGTTAAGGCTATTAACTGCTAATCCATTGTGTTTAGCACGCATGGGTTCGAATCCCATCCTCGTCATGAGCTATTGATTTGGGGAACAAGTTCTCAACGCGTTCACTTAAACACTTCCCAGACTCCAAATTTTCTCACCCTCACACAAACCGTTCTGGTTTGTGAGTCATGAAAGGAAAAGTTCGCAAGAAGATTTTCTCACGAAATTTGGTGGAATGAGAATGGAATGAAAAGTCGAGATAAAATGGGGTAACAACAGGTTTCGCCCGTCCCCTTGACTTCCTCCAGCTGTTCGCACCGAACGGATGTGGACTTTCGAAACTTCTGAAAAGGGAGCAGAGTGCACATTTTGGGAAGTGGGTGCAATTGAACCATTCCTGCAGAGGGGAACGTGAGGAGCGATTGAGCACAGAGCCGGTTACCCCCTTGCCCCCACGGGATTTTAATAAGGACGTGGAGGCAAGCGGATAATCTTGTAATGGTCGGGGCTCATTGTACGGAAGCAGCAATCTGTGCGTTCAGGCTGGGGATGCGGGGGGGGGGGTAATAAACGGCATTTTATTAGTTGCAATGAAGATGCAGAGGAATGTTACAGTTGCAGAATTAATGGAGGGACAGCATAATTTTCGAACACACACGGACTAGAAAGGAGGAGAGAAAACAGCAGGTGGTTTACAGTGGATACATCCCCATAGTCTTCTTGCATGTATCACGAGGCCATCGATTTTGGACAGAAGACATCGATCCGGGAATGTTCCAGGTCATGATATGGAGGGGACTGCGGAAGAGAGGATTCGTTTTCGGACTGAATAACAGCAATCAGCAAACGCTGCCATACACGTTACACATTAACATAGAAAACGCTATGTGATGAAATGTTCCACATGACTTCATGACTGCTGTGTGCGAGATAGGTGAAACTGCAGATTTTCCTGCATCTATTCCTTAACTTCCGACAGCCAGTATTCAGTTTAGTAAAGCTCTACGGGATTTTAAAAAGGCCGTGGAGGCAAGGGGCTTACCGTAGAATTGTCGGAACTCATTTGGACGGATGCAGCAATCTGAGCGTTCAGCCTGGAGATGCAGGGGACTCGGTGCAGTGATGATGCAGAGGAACATTACAGTTGCAGAATGAGTGGAGAGACAGCATAATTCTCGAACACACACGGGACTGGAAAGGAGGAGGGAAAACAGCAGGTGGTTTACAGTGGATACATCCCCACAGTCTGATTCAGGCAGACTCTCTATGTCTTCTTGCAGGTATCACCATTATTAGTCCGCAATTCTTGCTCTTAATGAACGCATGGCAAATTCGGCAAACTTGCAAATCTTGCACTGAAACCTACCCATTTCTATCAAAACTCAATACCCCCAAATCTGTCCCAAGATGTCTTGCGATCGCCCATCCTCCAGTCTCGAAACCAGCCCTTACCCAATCGCCCTGCCCTTAAACACGTTCATTCTCCATGCAGCACTGGACCCTTTCATACAACTACACTCAAACCTGTGTGGACCCTTCCTATGGTGTTAACAACCGACTATGTGATGCTATGATTTTTCCAGAGTTTAATGACTTTTTTCTTTCACAACAAAATGTTTCATTAAATCTTCAGCAGTTGATTCATCGCTTTCGACTTTCCACCAATAAATCAGAAACTGCGTGAGGAGTAGATCTGAGCTTTCATTTTTCCTCATGTTGTTGTTGGGACCAAGAAGGCGAAGATTACATCTGTGAATATTAACAGTAGAACGCTCCCAAAGTGAATAACATTGACACCTGTACAGCAGTGTATCATCCTGGCCGAAGAGCTCAAGGAGGACGGCGAAAGTTTTGCCGATGATACTGTTCATTGGGAATCTAATATTGAAATAATTGAGAGAGAATATTTATGCAGTGGGGTGAGTGCAAATCGTTGGTGGTAATTTATCGAGCCTTTCCCATAATCATTTATCAAAATGTTTCATGGCACATGTAGAAAAACAAGACATTTCTCCGATATCTTCATCTCCTTCTACATGTAAAACGCTGGAGTAACTCGGCTGGTGAGACGGCATCCATGGAGGGATATGTCCGTAGCAGCGCACATAACGCTGGACGAAAATTTCCCTCCATAGATGCTGCCTGACCAGATCAGTTTCTCCGGTTTTCTGTGTGCTGCTCCAGATTCCAGCATCTGCAGTCTCTTGTATCTCCATCGTAATCTCATGTCCCAAATCCCAACCTGTAGTGCTGTGGGAGACATCACTCCGCACTTTGTAGCAATGAGGAACTGCTGTACCACGACTGAACCTCCGTGGTGTGGATCCTGGATCCCACAGATCTGTGGATGAAAAGGTGGGGCGGCCAATTCCAGAGCTTCACTGTTCTTGTTCGTTGTAATCTTCAAACGAAGTTTTATCTCCGGTGAAACTTTAACTGCAGACAATTGAAGACAATGATTCGAAGTTGCTGACACCTTGCCCGAACTTCCGTCTGAGGCATTTGTCAACTCAACTCGCTGCCATATAGGTGTCGAGGAAAGATGAAGGTAAACTACTTTCCCTCAGCTGCTGTCAGCTGATGAGAGGAAAAATAACAGGCTAATTATGGAGCGTCGAAGCCACCCCACCTCAAACAATGTGTCATTTTTCATAACGTTGAGAACCTGGACTCTGAGTATGTTTTCGTTTAACACTGCCCTATCTGAGTGAGGGAAACGGTGAGGTAACTCAGATGACCCCCAGAGAAGGGAACGTTAGGTCTGCCTCAGGTAGTCTTCTTCATTCACAATTCGTTGCAACACCGAAACAGCTCGCCCCAGACATCGCTCCGAGCCAGCGTGTAGCTATTGTATCTGTCAGCGTAAAGGGTTGAGACAGGGAAAGCGAACTCCCTGATTTACCAGCGGAAATGAAAACTCCACCTCTTCTGCGAGTACTCTCAGTTCCGCAACGGAATCATTACACGTCTCAAATTCTTCATACCGGCTAATTGTCCGTGTGTTTGAAAATCCGTCCCTCTTCTTCTCATTTTCTCACATGCTCCAGCATCAGTCTCAATTCTTTCTACAGAATTCTTTAGCATGACAGGACCGTGTGGCCGAATGGAGAAGGCGTCTGACTTCAGTGTTAGATGCGATGTCATCAGAAGATTGCAGGTTCCAGTGCTGTTACGGTCGTTGTACGGACATTAAGATTTTGTTCCCATTCTGTCGCTCACTCTCTCCACCACATATGTCCGATCTGTTCCAAACACACACATTCGAAACAGTCCGCTTCGACATCAAATTCCTGCGCGGCATGTACTCCGTTCACCCACCCTCATAACTCACACAACGTTATCCCGCCCCATTATCGCTAGCAACATTTTATTGTTTGTTCCTTGCTTGCAGAGTATTTCCACAAGCATCTTAGTTACTGTCGAGGCACAAGAGAGTCTGCAGATGCTGGAATATGAAGTGACACACACACACACTGCTAGAGGAACTCAGCAAGTCAAGTGAACAGTCAACGTCACTAGTCGATACCCTTGAACAGGACTGGGAAGAAAGAAGACAGAAACCAGAAAAAAAGGTCGGGAGAAGGGGAGCAACACAAGCTGGCAGGTGAAAGGTGAGTCCAAGTGAGAGGGGGAAGGCGGGTGTGTGGGGTAGTGGGGAGAAGTAAGAAGCTGTAGGTGAAAGGTGGAAGATACAAAGGGCATAAGAGGAAAGAATCAGGTCGGAGAGGGCAGTAGACCATGAAATAAAGGGAAGGAGGTGGGGAAAAGTTGGGCCAGTCATGAGCGCGGGGGAGAGGAAAGGCAAAGAGTGAGGGGTCTACATGAGTGAGGGAAAACAAAAGGGGGAGGTGGAACTCCTCAGAATCAGTTTACAAAAATGTGCACATCTCCACGCTCAGTGGTTGTTGTGTGACATTGGGAAGCTTTATGTCAAAAAAAAATGCCGTTCTGTTAACCTGCACTGTTTGACAGGAATCCATTGGGACACTCGACGAATAATCGGACCGCTGTTCTTTTCAACCGTTTGGAATTTCTATGACACACCCGAAGTTTTGTTAATTCCATTGGCTGAAGAAACCCGGCAGCGTTACTTTTCCGCAACAAGTTCCCTGCAGGGGAAGTCGCATCCTCTCTATATCCAGCAGCAGTCGATTGGCACAGACGAGACCGTGGGCAGCTGGTCAGGTGATACCGTCGGCAGCAGGTGGCCTCATCTTCCGACGCAACAGCAGCATTCGGGAACATCACCAAAGCCGGCCGCAATGACAATGACATACGTACCTCCTGGTTCATGACGCAAAGCTTCAGCGGCCAGTTACTCTCCCGCAACTTCTCGCGGTGAAACAGTCAGAAGGTCCCTTCTCCCAGCGGACAGCGATGGAGTAAGAGATGGAGGGGCGGGTTCCAGCCTTCGGTCTCCTGAATCAGGGATGGTTAACACGCTGGAGTTCCCCTATCTCAGGGTCTGAGATTCAGGCGCATTTTATTCAGGAGCATTGTTCCAACTCAACGAAACATTTTGTGCCGACATGGTTTCAGAGGAGCCGCTGCTGGGAAGCCGGACTGATGCTAGTGGACTGTGCGGCATTTTCAGCAGGTCGAATCGCAGGAGAGGACACTCCAGCTCTGAAACTTCGCACCGATTACGGATGGAAGTTACGATTTGAGATTAAAAAAAAGAAATCGCCGTCACGTCATTGAAACTGTAAGTTCTTTTGTGAACGCAGGTATCAGCCCACTGACAAATCTTCCGCGCAGATTTTTCAGTGAGGTAGTGAGAATCAAAGAAGATATAAAATCTGCCAAAACCCGGGATTGAACCAGGGACCTTTAGATCTTCAGTCTTACGCTCTCCCAGCTGAGCTATTTCGGCCCCTCCTGTGGGCATTGTCCGTAATAATAAGGAGACCATGGGGGGAACGGCAACACTCCAAGAGAAAAGTGGGACACTGGGTGGAGAATGCGTGGCTGCGAAAAATATTTGGAAAATCCAGCTAAATTAAAGAATCTTCCATTTTGTCGATTCACCGGTTCTGGGTGGTCAACAAATAGTCCAACATTCAGGGGTCCAAATCGTCTGTCTGGCGAAGTGGGGAGTCAACCTTCCAATCCAGTGTACTGCATTCGGAATTGACATGAGAGAAACCAGACGCAAAGTGGTTGATCGCTTTGCAGAGCATCTGCTTTCAGTCCGCAGGGGTAATGCTGAACTTCCAGTTGCCGCAACACTAATTCACCACCCCACTCCTACACTGATAAATCTGTCTGTGACCTTCTGCACTACTGCAACAAAGCCCAATGAACGTGTGCAGAACAAAACCTCCTCCCATTTGGCGACGTGTTCTCTATTAATTCGCAGTAGGAGTGTAAGGAAATCATGGCCACCAGCAATTATCTCCACAAAAGCAAGAAGATGTATTTCGATTTCGAGATACATGAGCTCTTTTATGGTCTTGCGTATAGATACTGTCGTATTCTGGCTGTTCTTCGTATCCCTCCTAAGTCTGTAAATCGCTTTACTGTGCTGTGTATTATCCTTAACTGAATTCCCGATATATGTCGATGCGATTCATCCGGTACTTGCTCTGGCTGTGAGTCTGTTAACGCGCCGCCGCTCCTTACTCTGATCGTTATATCCACACGTTCATTGGCGAGCGGCAAAGAACCAGCAAATAAACACGTCAATCTTTTTCGCAGTGCAATCTGATTTGACGGACGTCAACCATTGTTGGTTTTCAATGCATGCTTGCACTGAACCGTTGCATACGACCTGACGGGTGTGTTTGTGTGTGGACTGGAGCATTGAACATGGTCAGGAACAGGGAAGTGGACGGCGTGGATCATTTCAGAAGGGAAGTGGGTGACTGACAATGATCACCGTGATCGAGTACCAGTCACAAGTGGTGCCAGTGGACTCGGGTACTTCCTGCCCTGCAGTGAACACTGTGTTTTTGCAGTTTTAGTTCTAGATTTACTTAACTGCCTTTCTCTTTGTCGTTTTATGGAATGTTTTCTAGTTGTATGTTTGAATAGAACAGGCGACCACACCAGTCGGCACGGCTGGGAAATACTTTGTGGGGGGACTGCAACTGTCTCTGTTCCACCTCCATCTCCATCTCCATGCAATTGTTTGTGTTTATTGTGACTTGAATACATTGAAGCTTGGATCACCTTATTGATACAACCGTTCTTCACCTCGTGGATCTCTAATCTAATTTCA
The DNA here is from genome assembly GCF_009764475.1 of Pristis pectinata. NCBI lineage: Eukaryota > Metazoa > Chordata > Chondrichthyes > Rhinopristiformes > Pristidae > Pristis > Pristis pectinata. The sequence goes on along the minus strand of NC_067424.1, from coordinate 42,681,371 downwards.
ATAGCTTTAATGTTCCATGTCAAATTAATTGAGCCAGGTATCCAACATACTGTCCGCAAGGGTTGCATCATCCAAAGTAGATATGGTCTGGATAAAGGTAGAAAATGACAATAAAATCCCCAACAGTTGTCGGAAATCTATGTTTGTACCAACCAGCTGAGAAGATCTTTTTAATCCACACTCATCAATAGCAATTTGAATGTATGTTTGTGATGATCTGCCTGGATATATGGAGCAAGTCAAATTACACAACAATATTTAAAGGTTTGGAGTAATTTTCGGTGCGTGGTTACCTCAAAAATCTTTCCCTCATAAAAACAAACTAATTCTGATTCCCTCATTTCAAGCTTGTATGCATCAGCAGCGGAACCTACTGTTGCATTCGATTTGATAGTGGGCAACAGAATCTGAGATTTGGAATTATACGACCATAATATCAGCTTCAGAATCTTCCTCATCATACAAATGTCTGCATCATGAAGGAATTCTGTCACAGGAAGCTCTGATTCCAGAGGATTATTCTTCGACTACACAAACATGCTGACATTGTTTTCAGTCTGTCCTGTTAATTTTTCTCTTTAGTTTTTCTCGCAGTGAACGTGGTGACGATTGTAGTCCTGTCTGGGGGAAAGTTCGGTCTCCCCATTTGTGTCACCCACTACCTGGTGGCCATGGCAGCGGCGGATCTGCTGGTTGTTATCTTTGGTCTAATGTTCAGACAAATTCCAATTGTTCACAGCATGCTTTTTGTGAAGACCATCCCCATGTGTAATTTCCACTCTGTCCTGCTTCACGCTGTCATGGATTGTTCTGTCTGTTTCACAGTCACGTTCACCTTTGACCAATTTGTTACCATTCGTTGCCAAAAGATGAAATCACTGTCTTCCACTGAGAAAACGGCGGCTGAAGTTCTGGGAACAGTGACTGGGCTGAGCAGAAAAAGAATGTCTTCTGGTATTTCATGTGCACACCTTGGTCCAGGATGTCGAATTTACCTTGGTTTTGTTACATGGATGTCCGTGTTATAACCTGAGTAACCTGGATAACAGTGGAGTTTCTTCATTATCTTCTCACTCCATGTGTCCCGTTTGTTTTAATTACTGCTTTTCAGCGCTTTAACAGTCAGACACATATTACTGGCCAGCAGAGCCCGCAGAAGACTCCGGGTCAGAATAGCGGGAAGACTCCCAGAGGACCGAGAGATGCAGAGCAGAAGGAAATCTATAAGTATTGTTGTTTGTCATCTCTGGATATTTCATCCTGTTATGATCAGTAGTTTACAGTTTATTCTATATGGAACAGATTGTGGAATATGGAGTATAATTTAGTTTATCTCCCCGCTTTTGAAACTGAAATAGGTTTCATGCTCCAGCTTCTGAGTTGCTGCACAAACACGTGCATTTATGCTGTGACACAGACTAAGTTTGGGGAGCAGTTGAGAATTGTGGTGACACATCAATTTACTCTTACTGCAAAATCAATTAAATACTGTTAGAAAGTGAGCACTTCCCAGCATCAATCATTATTTTCACGTTCTCTCTGCCCCACTCTCCATGGGAATATGAGATACGGACAAAGGGAGTTTGGCCGAATCTACTTACAATGTGTTGTAATTTCAAACGTTCCCCACAAAAGTGCAGTTTAAATCTTTCTGTTTGATTAGATTCATTGGAGAACAAAGTCATTTTATCGTGCTCCAGATCAATCATACATTCAATGTGTTCAGGAATGTCCACAGTAAATCGAGGTCTTGTGCAACGGCTACAGAGAGCTGAGCCGCTAAAAGATGTGATACCGCAGATCCTAAGAAAAAATAATTGATATCTCTGTACCGTCCTCACCTCCCGCCACGTCGGGGGCTAGAAAAACTAAATCTCACCGCCCACTTCCCCTCCAATGGAGACATCTGAACCTCGATGTTATTCGAGGGCTTTCCTCACAAGCATGATTTCTCAGAAGCACATTTGATGAAATATAATTAAGTGTCAGTAGGTCGCATTTAATTGCACAGTTTGAAAGAGGTGATTCAGTAATACATTGTAGGAAAATGTATGCAAAACAAACGCAACTAATGTCAATTCTGACCACAATTTTATGATGTGTGTTATCCAGGCTCGATTACGACAAGCTAGCATTTACCTTCCAGATCAACGTATAAATGGGGTGGGGGAGTTACGGAGGATAAGGGAGTGCCAGAATGACCCGGCATCTGACATCATGTCTCCCCAGCTGCGGCTTCCAACCTAAATGCGTCCGTCTCTTGTTATTCAGCAAATTTGAACACAGAAATTGGCAGAAATTTCCATCAGTGGAAAGACTAACCTCAGCACCATAAAGCCAAAGTAAATCAACAGATTAACTCGCAAACTCTTTTCACCTGGAGGAAACCCATACTGCCACGTGGAGAACGGGAAAACTCCACACAGGCGGTACCAATATCAGGACTGAACTCGGTTCCCTGGCGCTGTGAGGCAGCAGCTCTTCTAGCTGCGCTGCAGTGCCGGGATTTTGTTATATCCAGTTCCCTTGACATCAAACAGATTCCAATATATCCAGTTGTCTTGGCAATAAGTGGACATCTCACAACTTCTGTTCAATCGGCAAACAAAAACAAACTTTCATTGTAACGCAGAGAAAAACATGACATCTTTCAAAGTCGAGTTTAGTGTCATGTGCAAGTCAATATACACGAACGTGGAATGAAAAGAAATTGCAGCAGCATTCACAGGCATTTCGCATCATAATTCACAAGGAAAAAAACATATATTGGCCTAGTCCACTGCACTCTGCATCTTCCTACAGTTCCTGCCGCACTTCGAATTGCTATGCCAGAGCACTGATGCAACCAGTCAGGATACTTTCAACTGTACGTTCGTTGAAGTTTGTTACGGTCTTCGTAGATAGCCGAATCTGCTTAACCTTCGAGGAAATGTAAAGACGCTGGCACACCCTCTTGTGGATCCAAGTTCCACAAAGAGCACCGCCCTGGTAGGTGGATTTTCCCTGACCGTTCCTCTGAAATAACGTCCTCACACCAGGACTCCATATTGTCCCACTTGTCCTGTCCCTTCCAACCTCCATCCGCGTTACCTCGCATGGTCTCCACCACATTAACAACTTCTAATTCCCAGGCCCCACCGCCTCATATTCTCCAGGGCCGTGCAGTCCTGATACAACAGCATCCCGTATCAGCATGGACTTAAAGTCCTCCGCTTATTCTGCAACATACATACAACATGGAACACTGTACAATACAGCACTGGAAAGTGCCCTTCGCCCATGATGTTGTGCCGAACTAATCCCTCCTGCCTGCGCATGGATGATAGTTCTCCACTCACTGCATTTTCATATGCCTCTCTCAGAGCCGCTTTAAGGACACTTAAGGCCAGACGCCTTCTTTACCATCGTAACGGCTCCTGCGGCCATTTTGAGGGAGCTATGGACTTGGATCCTAAGATCCCTCTGCACATCAACGCTGTTGTGGCCCGTGCCGTTAACTGTGTAACTCCCCTTTACATTTAATTATATAAAGTCCAACATTTCACATTTGGCTGGATTAAACTTCATCTGCCGTGTCTCCGGCCACACCAGCAAATTGTCTAAATCTCGCTGTTTACTTCAAATGCATATAAAATTTATAGAAATGTAAAACTTTATATATTTATTTGTGTGCGTGTAGTGTGTGTGTGTGTGTGTGTGTGTGTGTGTGTGTGTTGTGTGTGTGTGTGGTGAAGTGTGTATATGTCTGTGTGTGTGTATAATCGCGCGCGTGTGTCTGTGTGTGTGAGACAAATAGCAGAGGTCACAGTTCAGATCCCTGATGAACATCACAATATCCAAGCATTTACCACCCACTAACACTCTGAACCACCAGTCAGAACATGTTTTTAACTGAACAACGTCTCCTTCATTCCTCCCACTTGCTACAAATCACTCGCATGGGTCCAAGCTACGCCTGCAGATTCGTTGGCTCCATTGAACAGTCAATGTTCCAATCCTACTCCGGCACCATTCCCCGAGCCTCTCCGCGCTACATCCACAACTGCTTTGGTGCTGCCTCCTCCACTCGTGCTTAACTCCGTAATTTATCAACTTCGCGGCTAAGTTCCACGCTGCCCTTAAATTCACTTGGAAAATTTCGAACAACTCTTTCCCTTCCTGGATCTCTGTCTCCACCTGTTCCTTGTAAGGGCGCCATCAGTATCACGCTTTCTCCGCCTCCGCCGCATCTGTTCTCGAGATGAGACTTCTCTGTTCCACGACTTCTGAAAAGTCCTCATTTGTCAGTAAAGTGGCTTTTGCTCTCCTGTGATTGACAGTCCTGACCTGCATCTCCTCCATTTCCCGCACTTCTGCTCCCAGCCCAGCTCTCCCGCAGAAAGAACAGGAATAGACTTTCATTGTTCCTTCGCTTTCACGCTGCCAGCCTCTGCATCCGGCATGTCACCTCCGTCATTTCCGCCTGGTGCAGCGGCATCGCACAACCATTCACATCTTCCCGTCCTCAGCCCTTCCTGCATTCCGCAGGCACCTGTCTGCCCTCGACCTTCTCCACCGCCAGATCGAGGCCAAACGTAATTTGGAAGGACAGCGCCACATATTCCGCCTGTGCCGTCTGCAGACCAATGTCAGGAAAATGCATTCGGTAATTTCAGCTGAACAGCAGCAGCTGCGTTCAATTTTTCTCTCCTTCTGAGACATACATACCCTCTCAATCTCCTTTCGTGAGTTCGTACGTTAATCAGTTTATTTCCCCTTCTCCACCGGATTCCTTCTGCCCATTATCGCTCTCCTATCTGGTTCCACTTATCACCCTCCTTGACTATCAGATTCCGGAATTTGCAGCAGCTTGTCGTGTCAACGGATCAGCTTCAAGCCTCTGACTCTCCCTCCACTCACCATTCCCCCTACCTGGCTCTATCTGCCTGTCATCCACCTCCTCACCTGATTCCACCTATAACCTCCCATCTTCTGCCTTACTGCAGCTCGCTCACCGTTTTATCCCGACTGATCCACACGAATAAAATTTCAGTCCTGATGCAGCGTCGCGGCATTAAAGCCGATCAGTCCACTGCCACATCATGTTCTACCTGACCCGCTGAGTACCTCCAGTAGTTCAGGTTTGTACCACACCTGCACAGTGGGAATTCCCTGATGCATCATGGGAGTTAAAGGTTGAAATCAAAGAGCTGCAAAAGAACAACTGTCAGAACCCACAGAAGGTATCACATCTTCCTTCGCCATGAGTGAAACCAACGGTGCCTTCCTTTCCGGCTTTCACTGCAGTGGTTTGGAAAGAGACATCCACACAATAAACAGATTCACAACTGAATGTCGCTCACTGTCGAAACGGGAGCCACAGGGTACTGCAGACGATGGAACATGGAGCAGGAAACAAACAGATTGCGAGAGGAATTAAGCGGGTCACGCAGCGTCTGTGGAACACAAGGAAAGGTGTACATCGTGAAAGGAGAAGCAAGGTGGATTGAGGGACAATGGGCAGATGGAGACAGGTGGGGAGAGTGATCGATGGATGGATTTGGGAGAAGGAGACTGTGCTGACAGGTGGAAACACACAAGGGCAATACAAGGGGGGAGGGAAGAGCACTGGCACCCGGGCACTGCGAACCGCTGTTTTACTGTTGGTCATCGGAGTGTCCGTGGATGATTTACACCGTATCAGAGAATTCTACAGTGCAGAAAGCACACAGCTGAAGTGTGGGGCCGTGAACATATAGTGGTTAGTACTCTGCCTTGTGGTCGCAGTAACCTCCGTTCAAATCCGAGTCACCGCAGGCCGTAGTTTATACATTTGACTTTCAGCAGCTCCTGCGGATAAAACGTTCTCCTTTTGCTGAATTTACGGCGGCCGCTTCTCCCAGGGTTTCAATTTCCTCTGTCACCAGCAGACTTTCTCTTGACACACTCCCACTCGCTGAATGTACATGGAACCAGTCGGTGCATTTCGAGCTGAACCTTCTCGACAGGTCAACATGCGTTAGAATGTAAACGGGATCTCTGGGTATTTATCTTCAATAAAATAACAGCGCATCGCCGCCCGAACAGCGGAATGCACGAGGCAGGAACCGCCGGTATTGTCTCAGCAACAGCGCAGGATGTCCGCTCTCTGATCCTGTCACTGCCCGCGGAGAAGCTGCCGTTCCCCGCAGCAGCCGTGCCAGGGAGCTGCCTGCCAGTGACTCTCTTTAATGAACTGTACAACGTCGGTGCAGCTCACACAGTGACTCGGGACTCGTCCCTTCACAGACTCGCTGGGTTATCCTTTGCTCAGCGAAATTAATGCTGGCTGCAAATTCACTTTGATAACCTTCCCTTCAGCAACTCCTGTTCTTGCTCCCTGTCACTTTATGTGAAGCGTTCAGTCCTGCAGAAGGTAATCCGACTGGGATTGGACTGTACTCAGCGACGATGTCATTAAGGATGAGTTAAATCAAAGGACGGGCGCAATCAGAAGAGACCTCCACTGTCAGTCGCAGATCGGGGTGAAAGGAACACACAGGCTGTTCTGTCGCTCTCTGTAACTGAATGCAGACAACCAACACGATACCGACTGACCAACCGCCCGGACTCAGTGGACATCCATTTGTTGTCCGGACGGGCCGAATTTCCGAGTTGCCGCTCCAACTCTATGCATTTAGTTGTCACTGTGTCCCGGGCTGTGTTCATACACCCCACTCCACAACTTTACTGTGGACACAGTGCTGGTCAGTCTGTCCTCGAACTCGCGGTGCTGTTCTGCTTCCAATCCCACCAATACCCACCATCATCAGCCGCCCTTCTGCCTGCCCTGCCGCCATTCCAAGTGATTGAGAAACACGGTTAAGGAAGATAATTGTGTGGGGTTTTCCGGTTTTATTTTGGGGCGCAATGACGCTGCTTGAGAGAGATGAGAGATCTGTCAGTGAAGGTGAGGTGTCACAGTGAATCATGTGATACTCGACCATCTCTGAAGACTGGCGTTTCTTTGATGAAACTGCAATTTCAACCGTCAGTCGGTTCTCATAAACACAACATCCAGACTGGGTGGAGGCATCAACTTTGGAAGTTATTCACGTTCAATCTCTTGTGTTCTTTCATTTCCCAGCCTGGGAGGGTTGAGACTATTGTTCACTTTAACAACAGGTGCAGCTGATTGTGGTGCAACAACCGTGAATATTGCTGCCGTTTGAAGACCTCTGATGACACTCACAGGCCGTCACCCTGACAGAACAAGGAGAGGCGGCGACGGCCTCACTGCGCTGAGGACACTCACACATCAGTTTAGTATGTTCCCTGAGCACTGGGTCCGCGCTGTTATCGCGTTCAAGGTGAATCTCCAGTTAAAGGGGCTGAATCCTGCTCAGCACCTGGATGCGAAACCAGTTGTGGTTAATGGGTGCCGTCAGCTCGCTGTTGGGAAACAGATGATTCCAGCAGCAGAACGAAATGACGTTTCAGGTGTAAAATGTGATTGAGCCCAATCGACTCCAACTTTGTGTGAGGGAGATGGAAGAGATGATATGAACACACTCGCTGTAAAATAGGACACAGTGAGGAAGAGATTGACAACAGCAGTAGAAGATGCGTGTGTGTTTTCGCGCGCGCTTATTTGAGTCTCTGTGTGTCAGATGGTGTATTGTATTTGAGACTGTCAGTCCGTGAAAGGATTTCACGAAATGATTTTTTTTCCATCTGTGTGTGCCCCTGAGTCCATGTGAAACGTTATTGTGCGGCAATTCCTGGTTGTAAAGTGTTTATTTCGGGTCTCATTCACACTGGTGAGGGCGGGTGAGTGAGTGTTCCCGCGCTTCGTGCATGAGGTGCGGGGAAGTGGGTCAGCTACTGATTCTCTGTTCGAGATGGAATGCGAATCCTGATGCTGGAGCCACGTGAGTTTCCTCCGGGTGTTCGCGTTTCCTATAACATCCCCAGAATGTGAGGTTTGGTACGTGAATTCCGGAACTTCCAAAATAACGTACCGCAGCGCTGCTGATGATGGCGAAGTTGCCGGCAGTAAAACGAAAAGCGAAGTTAATGTGTGACCTTTATCATCATCAATCCTTTATTGACCTCAGGCGAATCCACGCGCGCTTGCATTCCTTCCTCATAAAGTAATAATTATTTATTTTCAAGCGTCACATTGACCGTCGCGTGAGGACTTAACATTGTATGTTGATCTCAAATTGAACCAGAACACACGGTTTGCCGTACATTTGTGTGCAGGATTATTATTTAACTCCACGATCACCTGGTCTTTCCGCATTCAATTCAGGATCTACCTTCATTCTTATCCAACTCAAAACCGACCAGGATTATGCGGATTGCCCTCCTACGTGAAACTGCTGCCGAGCCGTTTACCCGAGTTGAGGGCCTTCAGCCTGTGCCCGCGCTCGGCCACCTAGCTGACACGCAACCACGACCTCTTCTCCTACGCCACGCCCGACAACACCAACCAGCTACTTCTCTGAGAACAAGTACCACAGAGCTTCCAGTTGGAGCTGGTTGTCCAGAAGATCCCCTTCGAGCTGCCGGAGCCTGGCCCGCTGCTCCGTAACGTCTGCGTAAGCTGGGAGTTGGAGAAGGGATGGGTCACTCTGTGGGCAGATGGCAGACGGAGCCTGTGTTAGATGGCCAGGCAGGGTCAGAAGTTGAGGGGTGATGGGGTGGTCATCCTGGGGCAGGAGCAGGACCAGTCGGGGTGGCTTTGACGCGGAGACGTCCTTTGTGTGAAAGCTGTACAGGTGAACTTGTGGAACCGGGTGTTGGGCCACAATGATGTCTGGGATGTCAGCCAGGGTTGTGGGTGTCCCGGGGAAAACACACCGATTTGTCCACGGTGGTTTTCGAGAGCAACGGGGCGATGGTAATCAGTGATAGTTCGGAGTGCGAACTGTGAGTGGAGGTGTGGGGAGCAGTGGGTTGGGACTGCAGAGGTGAAAAAAGTTGAAGTAAAATGGAGTTTCAGTGTCAAAGTGTCTGCACAATCACTCTCTCTCTCTCTCGCTCTCTCTCTCTCTCTCTTAATTACTGCTCTCCCCGTCTCCCTCTCTCTCACCCACCCACCCCCGACATTTTCTCATATGCCCCATCGGCGAGAACATACAAAAGCCTGAGAGCACGAACCACCAGGCTCAAGGACAGCTTCCACCCCTCTGTAAGAAGTCAAAGGCAAAGTGGTGGCAGATACAAGAGCACGTGTATGCACAGGAGCAATGGAAATATTTCTTGCAGCAGCATCACAAACACATGGCACCAAGTACACAACATTCACAAGAAAAGCATAAATTAATCACAAATTATACATTTTTTCAATAAAACACAGTCTGTCCAAAACAAGTCTATTTTAGTGCAACGTGTTCAAAGTGGTCATAGTGTTGCTAAACTGTAGTGATTTGGGTTGCTGGTTGGTTAAAGAACCAAATGGTTGAAGAGATGTTGCTGTTCTTGAACCCGATGGTGTGGGGATTCTGTACCTCCTGCCTGAGGGCAGCTGCGTGAAGATGCCATGGCCCGGATAGTGGGGATTGTTGATGCAGGATGTTGCCTTCTTTCGGCAACACCTCCTGTAGCTACTACCGATGATGGGGAGGTATGTGGAGGGCTGAGTCCACTTATCTCTGCAGCTTCTTACGTTCCTGCGCATTCTAATTGCCGGACCAGACTTTGATGCAACCAGTCACGACACTTACAACAGCACACCTGAACAAATTTGTCAGACTGCTCGGTGAGAAGCTGAACCTCCTTCACGTTCCAAGTCATTAAATACACTGGCGCGTTTCATTGTAATTGCATCTACTGTACCTGCTGGGCCCAGGACAGCTCATCCGAAATGTTAATGCCCAGGGATTTAAAGCTGTTGACTCTTTCCACCGCCGATTCCCCAATGAAGTCTGGCGCATGTTCAGCCTCCTTTCCCATTCCTGGTCAACAATCAACTCTTTAGTTTTGCTGAGGTTGAGAGAAAGTTTGTTGCAGGTGACCTATTTCACGTGGGTCAGCTGAGTCGCCTCCACCTGCGATTCGATGAACAACAGTGGCATCATCAGCGAATTTGTTGCTGGCTCTGGAGGTGTGTTTAGCCACACAGTCATGTGTGTAAAGAGAGTAGAGGAGGGGCTACGGCCATTGAACGGAGCACTAGTACGATAAAATGGAATCCTGACCTCCCAATCTACCTTGTCGTGGTCCTTGCACCTGACAAGAATATAAGAATATAAGAAGTAGGAGCAGGAGAAGGCCACTTTTCCCATCTAGCCTGCTCAATCATTCAATAAAATCATGGCTGATCTTACCGAGGACTCAGTTCCACCTACCTGCATTTTCCACATCAGCCTTAATTCCCCTACTGTGCTAATACCTATGTAATTGTGTCTTAAATGTATTTAATGAGGTAGCCTCCACTGTATCACTGGTCAGAGAACTGCACAGATTTACTTCTCTCTGGGAAAAGCAGTTCACAGAACATAGAACAATACAACAACCTGCAGGCTCTTCGGACCACAATGTTGTGCAGACATAGTTAATCCCTCCTACCTACAGAATTCACATATCCCTCTATTTCCCTCTAATTTATGTGCCCATTCAAGCCCCTCTTTAAACCAGGTGCTCCGGTTTCTTCCCACATTCTAAAGACGTACGGGTAGGTTAATTGGTTTAAAATGGGCGGCGCGGACTTGTTGGGCCGGAAGGACCTGTTACCACGCTGTAAATAAAATTTAAAAAAAATTAAAAGCCCCCATTGAATTTGCCTCCAGCACCCTATCAGGCAACGCATTCCAGGCATCCACCACTCTCTCAGTAAAAAACGTACCACTCACGTCTCTTCTGAACCTATCCGCTATCACCATCCTCCGCACAACCGTTCTAAATCTATTCCGCCGAATCTTGCGGCCATATCCCTTTGTTCTAGTCTCACCTACTAGTGGAAACGACATCCCTGCCTCTGTCTTATTTATCCCTTTCATAATGTTGCATGTTTCTCATTCTTCTCAATTCAAGCGAGTATAATCACAGGCGAATCAATCGCTCCTCAATGCCCAGTCCCCTCATCTCCGAATTCAACCTGGTGAACCTCCTCTGCACCACTTCTCAAGTAAGAAGACAAGGACTGTACACTGTACTCCAGCTACGGCATCACCAGTAACCTGTACATTTGCAGTATAACCTCCCTGCTCTTAAATTCAATCCTTCTGGCAAGGGAGGCCAACATTCCATTTGCCTCCTTGACAGCTTGTTGCACCTGCAAACCAACATTTTGCAGTTCATGCACAAATACTCGCAAGTCCCTCCGCACAACTGCATGTTGCAATCGTTCAGATTTTGAATAAAAAACTGATCTTATCTTCTATTTTCCTTCCAAAATGGATGACCTCGCATTTTCCAACATTTTACTCCATCTGCCAGACGCTTGCCCACTCACTTAACCTGCATATATCTCTCTGCAGGACATTGGGATGCATTCCATCAGGACCAGGGAAATTATCTAGATTTACGCCCACAGGTTTTCTCAGCACGACCTCTTTAGTGAAAGCGGTCGAGGTCCTTACCTTCCATTGCATCCATAACATCCCTCTTTGGCATGTCAGACGTGTCCTCTACCGTGAAGAGCGACAAAATGTTGTCGTTCAAAGCATCCGCTATTCTCGCATCACCCAATATTAATTCCCCGTTTTCGTCTTCGAAGACACCTACGTTCACTTTAGCCATCCTTTCTACGTTAAATAATTATTTTAAAAACTTTTAATATTTGTTTTTATATTTTCTGCAGCTGACTTTTCTGATTTAACTTCCCTTTCTTTATTGCTTGCTCAGTAGTTCTTTTTTTAGAAGGTTTCCTACTACTCCTGGCGACTTTGTGTGCATGAGCTTTGAGTTTGATGTCTTCCTTTATTTCCTTCGTTATCCAAGGCTGGCTGTCGCCTCCATTCCTCTCCTTGCTTTTACCTGGAATATACTTTAGTTGAACACTGAAACATCTCTTTGGAAGTCTTCCACTGTTCTTGACTGCTCCACCACATAGCCTGTGCTCCCAGTCTGCGCTAGTCAACCCTTCTCTCAATCCGTTTTCTTCTCCCTGGTTTAGGCATAATACACTGGTTTTCGGTCGAATGATTGCACCCTCCATTTGTATGAGAGATTCAGTAATACTATGATCGCTCTTTCCAACAGGATCTCCAAATATTTCACCGTTAATTTTACCTATCTCTTTTTCTACCTGACCAGATCTAAGTAATCATGTTACCTTGTAGACTCACTAGCATGCTGTACAAGAAAGCTATCATGGATGCATTCCATGAAGTCCTCCTCAAGACTGCTTCGACCAACTTGATTCTACTAATCTCTCTGCAATTTAACCCCGCCCCCATCCCAAGTGCCAACCCATTCTTACATGCGTCAGATATTTCTTGGTTTAATGCCTGTGCCACTGCAATATTATTATTTGGTAGCCCACAGAGAACTCCCACCAGTGATTTATTTCCCTTTACTATTCATTATCTTTACCCAGATCGATTCAACGTTCTGTTCCTTAGAACCAATATCCTCTTTCATTATTGCTCTGACTCTTACCCAACCTCCCTTACCTTCCTGTCGATCCTTCCGTATTACGTGATACCCTTGGATATTTAATGCCAAATCCTTTCCACACTGCAACCACGTTTCTGTTGTGGTCACTGAATCATACCCCGTTGTACTGATTTGTGCCGCAAGTTCACTGACCTTCTTTTGAATAGTACGGGCATTCAGGTGAAGTGCCCTGACATACATTGTCCTTTCAGAGTCTCGTAATCTTTGTGTCTTTTGCATTTGAATTTTCTGCATTCCACGCCTGCTCTTCTCTTTCCTAACTTGCTTTGGTCTCTACATTGTTCCCCTCTGTCGTTCTGCATGGATTCCCACCTCTTGCAATATAAGGTTAAATTTTCCCCAATGGAGCTAGCAAACAATCCCTCCCAGACATTGATCCCAGCCCTGCCGAGCTGTGGACGGTCCGGTCTGTACAGGTCCCATCTCCCCTAGAACCGGTTCCAATGCCCCAAGATTCTTAAACCCTCCCTCTTGCACCACTGATCAAACCACATATTGGTGCTAACTATTCTACTGTTCCTTCACTGACTAACACGTGTCACAGGCAGCAATCCTGACATTACTAACTCTGAGCGTCCGCATTTTAATCTATCACCGAGCACACAAAATTCGGCTTCTAGGAACTTACCTCTTTTTTTTTACATCGTTGGTACCTGCATACAACGAGAGAACTGGCTATTCATCCTCCTCTTGCAGAATGCCCTGCAACCTCTCCGAGACATCCCTGACCCTTGCACACGGCAGGGAGCGCACCAACCGTTTATCCCGTTTGCGGCCACAGAAGCTTCTGCCTGTTCCCTCATCCATGGAATCCCCTTCCAAGATAGTTCTGCAACGCTTTTTCCTGCCCTACTGTGCAGCAGAGCGACTTTATCTTTTCTTCTGGTACCATCTCCCGATGAACCATCTCCCCCAACGGTATCCAAAGTGGTATATCTGTTCTGGAAGGAGATAGACGCAGGGTACCCTTGCTCTACCTTCCTGCCATTGACTTACCAGTTCGTCAGCCACTCCCTGTCTTCCCTAAATTTGCGGGGTGACCAACTCAACAAACGTGTTATCCGCAACATGTACAGTATTGCGGATGCTCCAAAGTGAATCCATGCGACTGATTAATAAAGAAAACGGGTTTCCTCTGGTGATGGAGCCGGCGACAAGATTATGTGAACAAGATGTCTAAACCAACGACGATGAGCAGCGTGCTCTTTACTCCATGAGTTGGCTGAACCCTCCCCGAGTTATGTTAGAGAATATTTCAAACACCGAGTTAATTCTTGCCCATTGTAATCACCGGATAATTAATTGCAGCAGATCGCCACGTTATCTGCATAACTGCCACAACAAAGTGGCGTGCTTTCCGCCGACGAAAAGGGATATTATCAAGGACACAACAGACCCTGGAGATATCCGACTTGAAAAAAACGTAACAAACCCTTACCACCCAACCACCCAGAACCCATCATCACAGTCCCGAGCTGTCGATTATGTAGAAACAGTATCCGCATGAAGACTCCGTGTCCTGCTTGAAAAAAAAAACAGACATATTCAAATTGCGGCAGAAACTGAAAAAATGCCGGGTGATCCGCTCAGTTCCTGCAGCAGCATGTTCTTTCGTTCCAGATTGCAGCAGACTCCAGTCTCTTGAGTCTCATGGTAGAATTGTGTGTTGGGAGATACATGGTCGGAAATGAATTTATTCACTGTGAGAGGAATGAGATAAGATCTGCTGGAAATGTACAAAGTTCCGAAAGGTCTCGGCAGGTCAAATGTAGGCAGGACTTGTCGCGTGACTGAGGATACTTCATCAAGGACCGCATTTTGTGAATTGGGGCACGCCGTTCATGAGGAGACGTTTCTTCTCTCCGTGACCGATGGATCTGTGGAATTCTCTCCCGCAGTAAGCTGTGGAGATCATGATACTGAACATATTTCCGAAGTAGGTGGGCAGATTACTGTCCAAAAAAGGCATCAATGAGTGTGACGAGTGAGCTGGGACTTGGTGTACAGACTGAGGATTCACCTGGGCCATAATTAATCATGAAGCCGGCTAAAATTTCCTGTTCATCCTGGTGAACTTTGAATATGTCTGTCAGCCTCACTGTCTGCTCAATGGAGGATGATGGTCAGTGAACGTGTACATTTATCTTTGTATCTGCGCCCCTGCAGAGGGTCAGTGGGAGTCCACATTTTTGTCTCGTCCGGTTTATACTTGCCTGTGAGCTTTTTTAAACTTTCGTTTTCCATTCCAATGACATCAGTACCACTCAGGGCAAGTCTCACACAAGTCCGGGGAACCTATTAAACGTTTAACCACCCCAATGAAATGGTAAGGGAAATTGAATTCATGAAGCTGACCCAGTTTCATTGTCACTGTTTATTGTTGTCGGCCCCTGAACCCTTCATAAATTCCTTAACCTGCTAAGAGCAGAACATCCTGCAGAGAATCGAATTTGTTTGCCTTTTTGCGGACTGAGCGAAGGAGGTGGAAAACCCGCCGAACCGAATCGGCACACCGGCAGAAGCGGACTGTTCACAGAATAATGGAACAGCACCTGCATCTGTTTAACGTGTTACAGTGATGTCGGCAAAGGACCGAAGACCTGAATTTCCCACTGAAATGGATGGAGATGGGTTCAATATATGATTTTATTATTCAAGGGTTTTCACTTTAAAACATTATTCACCGTTAGTGAATGTATATCGTGGAGCAGAAACGTAATTGTGAAAGATGTTGACGCGCTGCTCAGATGAGTGGAAGTAATGTTAAAGCTTCGGGATTTTTGTCGGTCCCACGGGAACGGACTCTGTTATAAACATGAAGCTTGTCTCTGCAACGCGCAGGCAGTTGGATTTCGGCACCGAGTACCGAGTTTCTCCATCACTTCTCCGGCAGGATGGCAGAACTTCGTCTCTTCAAACCATTTCCCGCGCTGGAGCCCGTTTTCCAGGCAGAAGCGATTTTCTATCCCATCACAGCAGCCGTTGGAATTCCAGGTCAGTGATTAAATCCAATTCTGAATGTTTCGGATCGGACAGTAACTGCGTTCCTGCTCTCATCACGGAAACAGCTTCATTCATTTTATTTTTCCCGCCCTCCAACCATTGAAAGGGAGAATTCGCAGTTGCTGTTTATTCCTGAACCATCGTTTCCAAAACGGGATTTTGTTTTTACTTTTAAGCGCAAAATGATTCAGATGATTTTGTTGGTTTAACTTTTGTCTAACTTGCTGATTCAGACTGAAATTTTCAGCAGCCAATAAAGGTCACTTTATTGTTTCCATGCAACAACTCATTCCCTCCGCCATCCCGGTTACTCTCCGTCAGAATCACCTTGCTCCATTCTGTGAAATGCCTGGTTTTCCCATTTGCCGAGTACAGACGCGGCCCCAGCCGTTCGCTACCTGCACACACACCGGAGACTCTGGACAGTCAGGGATGCCATTTTTCATTGTCTTATCGTGACGTGCAGGAGATTAATCCTGGTCCTCCAAAACCTCGCGCTGGAAAACCAGGCAGAAACACCAATTCCCAGTCTGATCACTTCAGCTGAAGGATTAACATACTCTTTTCGTATTCCGCCTTCCAAGCGGTGGGAGACAGCGGTCGACTGCAACGTCCCTTCCTTCAGTGGAACTGCTGCTACATGGAATACATTCCACAGAACGTGCGATTGAAGGAAGGCGCAGCCTCCCTGTGAAACGGCCCTGACATTGTCAGTGTCTCCAAAATCAAATTCACTTCCTGACGTGGTTCCCTCAATCCCTCGCTGCTCTCGGCATGGACTAAATGCCGAGGTTTCTCACTTTACTTCACGAAGTCGTCAATAAGATGATCAAGTTTGTGCAGCGTGATACCAGACCTCCCGCGCTCAAACATCCTGTTCGCCCTGTTAAACCACTGCTCTTTGTTAATCAATTTTTTTAAAAAACTATAATTTTCGCCGCAGTCTAAGAATTTTCCTGCCGCATTCGGCTGCCTTTCCCATTGACTTCTCAGCTCCTCTTCCGACACGAGTCTCTCAAACCACTTGGATCTTCTGATTTTCGGCCACAACCATGAACAGAATCGGATGGATCCACTTTGTCTCTGTGAAAACGATTCGATCGCTCACAGTCCATTGCCCTCTCCTCAGTCTATTCAATATTGGCAACAACTGCATGTGTTGCAGGTTTTCTTTCTCTTTCTCGTGGCTTTTTAGAACGTTAAACGCTCCGAATATTCGCTCTAAAGATCTTTGGCTCAGTGTTTTTTTTTATTGGAGCAGAGGGCGATTACTCCAGGGCGACCCCATGTCGAGTGGACAACAAAACTGAATAAGTGCCGGATTGGGGTGAAATAGCGTTGCGTACTTTCACCAACGTGGATGTCTCTGTGTTGTGTGTCTCTGTGTCAGTTTCTGTTACTGTGTATATATCAAGCGATATCTCCTGCCTGAGCCATCCGTTAACCAGAACAAATTTTCTCTCTTCACCTGGCCAACCCCACCATGACCACGTGATTCTCTGTCAGAATCTCCCCCACCACTTTGTTTGAAGGTCAGACAGCCCATTTTATCCCAGAATTAAGTTCATCTGAAAACCCTCTTTCATAAAGACATGCGGTTACTATTTATTAGCAAGTTCTTCAGGAACTGCTGATGGCTATTGATGTGTTGTCAACGCAAATGATGCAATTGTCCATTTTTGACTTAATCCTCGTCTTAGAAACATTGCAACCTCCTCTATTCCACGCTGACATTTCTGAATCCAACCATTACCCATGCTTTGCTACATCCACTCTTGCGTTATCCGGATAGAGTTACCATGTGTAAACCTAACGTGAAATCCCAGTTGCCTGGGCACTTACACACACTTAACGCTCTCTTATTTAGTCTGTGTTTTATCTTCTAGTTTCATTTCTGTTCACATTTTATCTGACGTTTCTTTGCCCATTCTTACAGTATCTGCCGGTGTGTGACTTTGTATTCGGGGTTGACCACAACTGTAATTCCCTGCCATCCACAGAATGTTATACTTAACAGATGCACACCCAACCCCGAAATGCAAACATGTGTGGAACATATATTCTAGGAAGAAATGCTTCCTGGGGACATTTCCCCCTCCACATCCAGGAAAAGCTATCCGATTATGCGACACACCACCTCGTCTGCATTGTCCAACCTCGTATCTATATCGTCACCGTATCATTCAATCCATTGCTCCCACTTTGCCGAAACAATAATGTCTGTGCGCTTCATTCACGCAGTTGGTATCAAATGCACGTCTAATGCATATCTTTTATTGACTTCCTTATCTTAAAACTAATTACCAGGTCAGTCAGACATGATTTGTGGACAGAACATCCGATTTGCTTTTATCAACTCACATCCCCGCGCTTATTAAAATTTACTTCATTATTAATTCCAGTCCTTCCTCCATCTGCGAGGTAAATCTTACCAATCTAACGGTCCCGAATGTATGAACACACCGGCATGAACAGCAGTTCCACTTTTCACATAGCCAGTCCTATTATTGTATCACTTGAGAAGGGAGGATTGGAAGGCTGCAATGTTACGATCGTGCACAGAGCCGAAGTTAGTGCTCTGGAGTCCACTGTGTGACGTCTGAGTATCCTCACCCTCACACCATCAGATATTGACATTGGCCACTCGTGATTTAAACTAATTTATTTTTTTAGCAGCCGCAGAGTTTCAGCATAATGAAACCCTGCCAGTTTAATTTCTGGAGAAGTTTGGCAGATAGGCGCAAAACTCAGTTCCTCGGCAGCTGAATCACCAGAAACAGATAAACAGAAGGAATAGAGGTCTCTCCATTTCTATCCGTTTCTGCTAAATCTAATCTTCTAAACGAGCTCATGATTACACTGGACATCTCGGTCTTTATTTCTGAGTATAGTTTTCGAATATAAATTTTGAGTTTCTGTTGATTCGTGACGTTATAGAGATATATAAAAGCAGGAGAATTTTTGAGCCGCAATTTTCTGCAGTTAAGCAACAGTGTGGTAAACCCAGCAACGAGGTCCTAAGAGGAAGCCCTTAATATATTCATTTCGCAATGCTTTATTTTTCAATACTGCATTTTAAAGTAAATTTAGGTGTTAAGAAACTCCCCTTCGCGAAAGTCATGGAGTCAGAGAGTTAAACGCGAAGAAAACCGGTTCTTGCATCCGAATTGTCCATGCGGACCAATGTGCCCACCTGACCTCGACCATTTTGCCTGCATCTGTCCCATATCTAACGAACCCGCTACAGTCCAGTGAAATTCCAGAGTGTCCTTGAAACATTGTGGTTGTACCCGGTTCCACCACTTCGTCTGGCAATTCTCTTCAGATACCCACCACTGTGTGTGTGTGTGAATAATTTGGCCCTCAGATCTCGGTTGAATCTTTTCCATCTCACCTGAGACCTTTGCGCTGTAGTTTTATACTCACCCACCCCTGGGGAAAAGACTGTGCCCATTCATTTCCTCCATATCCCTCGTGACTTTATATACATCTTCAATGTCACCCCTCAGCCTCCGACGCCCCAGAGGAAAAGTCGTTTACTGTTTCTGCTTCCGTCAATGCTCAGTTCTGATCTGAGAGTGAAGGCGTGGATTGACAACTGCATCACTGGCTCTGTGAATGTATACTGACTGGTAAATCTTTGTTTCTGATTCTTCCCCTATCACAGCGAACGTGCTGGCGATTGTGATCCTGTCCCGGGGAAAGTGCGGCCTCTCCAGGTGTGTTTCTCGCTACCTCGTGGCCATGGCGGCGGCAGATCTGCTGGTCGTGGTCATTGACGTGATACTGTTCCGTATTAATGATTTATATGTCATAACAAGATTCCTTTACATTACCCAAGTGTGCTCAATCCATAAGGCCCTGAATCATGCAGCCACAGACATTTCCGTGTGGTTGACACTGTCTTTCACATTTGATCGATTTGTGGTGATTTGTTGTCACAAGTTGCGGACCAGATATTGCACCGAGAAAACTGCAGCCAGGGTCATATCTATTGTATGTCCACTGTTCCTTTTTAAAAACATCCCGTGGTACTTTGCACTTAAATCCATATTTAATGAAAACAAGGTACAGTGGGGTTGCATCGGAAAATTAGATTTCTACACTGTACCCGCATGGATAGCATTCCGCTGGATTCACTGCTGTCTGACCGCCCTCTTCCCAATGTTCTGCATTTCCCTGCTCAATGCTGTGACCATGGGACACATTTTAGCGGCCAGTAGAGTCCGCAGGAATCTCCGAGGCAGGAAGAATGATGCAAGTCGCAATGATACCGAGATTGAAAACAGAAAAAAGTCCATCATCTTACTCCTCGCGATATCCCGCAGTTTCATACTGCTTTGCATGACGTATATTGTATTTTTCCTCTGTGTGCAAATTATTGAGCTCGATTATTCTACTGGTTTCTATGACCAGATGTTTATCGTGGATGAAACCAACTACATGCTCCTGCTCCTGAGCTGCTGCACAAACACTTGCATTTATGCGGTGACTCAGTCTTTCAGACACGAGATGATGAAAGGGATGGAATATCTGCTGGGAATATTATTTAAATGTGTTTAAGAAAGAATATAACGTTGGAATTCCGGGCGTTACACCTAGAGGTTTTTTTAATCTCCCTTTAAACCTGGGACAAGTCGTTTTCCAGTCGCTTTCAGACATCTCAGACAATGGGCAACCTCGGGTATCTCCTGCCATATTTTGAATCATTGGACCGAATCGACGGTTTCGCCTTCGTTAGCTGCCGAGAGTCCGGTTGGTCACAGTGCTAAATCATCAAGCGCCACACAAGTGCGTTTGAAGGCCGTGTTTTCAGCATCAGAATCAGGATTATCATCACTGGCATATATCGATCCATTTATTGTTTTGCGGGAGTAGTACAGTGCAACACATAAAAAATTACTTCCAGTTGCAAAACTAAATAAATAGAGGAAAAGAGGAATAGCGAATTCATGGGTCCATTAATCGTTCAGAAATCTGATGGCGGAGGAAAAGACTTTGTTCCTGAATCATTGAGTGTGGGTCTTCGGGTTCCTGTACCTCTTCCCCAATGGTAATAAATTGAAGAGGGCGTGTCCCAGATGGAGAAGGTCCTTCACGATGGATGCCGCCTCTCAGATTGACAAGAAATTGCAATGTTGTGTTTTCGTTCACGGCAAGTGATTGGAAAAACTCTGCGACAGTGCGCATGGAAAGACTTATTGTCTTTCGAAAAAAGGGGGTTGGAAGTATGCACAGGTTCACTTACGCACAATAAAACATTGATTCTGGTGAAGATAACTATTGCCTTCACCTTCTGTTCTCCGCCAGCTATGACGCCATCCGCTGCCATCCTGTTGTTATTTGTTTTGGAATACTGGTAATTGAGTTTTGTCGTCGCGAATTCACTCGTGTCTCCGGACAATGGTTCCAGCCGCCTGTCAACGGCGAGATTTGCTGGTCTCAGCGACAGATGTCTCTGTCTTGACCATTATAACGGTAATTTTAATGGAAGGTTCCTGCGACGTGTGTATCAACGTTGGCGTTACCAGTTGCGAGAACGCAGAATGTTCATGTGAACGTGGTTATTTCTGTAGAGAATCCTCCGGACAAAAATATGACCTGCCATATTTCCAGTTGCGCGTCTCATGATCACAGCCATTTGCAATGGTCAGCGTTTTTAAATAGTCCGGTCAAAGGCGTTCCAAATTTATTCCCTATTGCGAAGCATAGCCGTAGCTGCAGACAGATATCCCGCCAGTGCAGATCTCTGCTATGAAATAGCCCATATTCTGATATGCCTGGATTGTACATGTTATGTTAATCAGCTACAAACACATTCTGTTCGAATATTGAGGTGGATAAATCCCCAGGGTATAATGTTTATTCAGACAGGCAAATGAGGAGGTTTCTTAATCCTTGGCAGATATCTTTGTCTCCACTTTGGACGTTCCATAATACAGAGGAACAGTCGGTGATTTTCCTTTGTTGAGGAAGGGCAACGGGGGAAACCAGAAAGTTGCAGGCCGGCCATCCTGACATCAATGGCTAGGAAATTATTGGAGAAGGTTCTGCGGGATAGGGTCTACACACCTCTGGAAGTTGTAGACCTATTCTAGACAGACAACATGGCTTTCTTCGGGGGAGCTCGTGTATTACAGAGGTGACTGGGTGTGGTTGAGGGGGTGAAGTGGACGATCGATGAGGATAGGACAGTGTGTGATGTATATGTCGACTTCGGTGAAGCATTCGTCAAGGCCCCATTGGTGGTGCTGATCCAAAAGCTGAAAGCACTTCGGGTCCACGGTGACTTACCAAATTAGATTTAATATGGTGTGTCCATAGAATACAGAGGGCAGTGCGGAGCGGTATTTCACTGATGGGGTTGAGGAGCCTGTGACGAATGGTGTGCCGCAAGGATCAGAGCTGTGGCGTCCGTTGTATGTGTACAACGTATCTGTAGGCAAATGCAGGTTGTCTTACCCGTACGTTTGCAGACGACAGAAAACCACAGTGGTGTGGCGATTGAGGAAGGTAGACAAATGTTTCCGCAGGATCTATCCCACTGGGAACTGTCGTCATAGAAAGTGGCAGATGGACTTTAATCCGGATAAATCTGAAATGCTGCACTTTGGGAAATCAAAAGCAAATGCTGAGGCTTTGTCTCGAGTGGTTTCGGCGAGACGCTGAGCTGTGGTCAGGCAAGGTCTGAAACACTTCGACTGACCTTTGCAGTCTTGATCGTTTTAAGATGACAATTAAGCAGGCGCGTGCTTCTCCTGCAGGATGTGAGAGAACAGGGTCCCTCTTCCAGTCGCTGCAGACGATACATGCTGCAGGTGCTTCCAGCTGCAGCTCCTGACTGACCGCGTTGACGGCAGCAACTGCAGTTGGACTCAGGATCATCCGAGATGCTGAGAGCAACATTGTCAGGAGCTTTCGAGAGGGGTTCATAACGAATGAGCAGGCAGCAACGGTAAGGTGACGACCAGAAAATGTAGAGCGGGTAGGCAGAGCATGCAGGAAGCAGTTGTGGTCATTCCCTGCATTGACACCGATATATTTATGGACAATGTAGGGGCGATGGCCTTTCAGGGAAAAGCAGCAGAAACTTAGTCTGCAGCACATCGGCTGGTTCTCATGTACAACAACAGAAGGTGGAATCAAAGACAGCTGTCGTGATGGGACACTGGAATTTCAACATTGCTTCGCCACCACCCTCTGTCTCGTTCCACCGTCAATTTTACACCTGATTGACCAGGTCACCCTGCAATCCATGTGATCTAACCTTCCAGTTCAGACAAAGATACGGGTCCTTGTCAAAGGCCAGGCTAATGTCCATGAAGACTCCGTCTACCTCCCTGCAGTCGTAAGTCGTCTCCGATACGTCTTCAGAAAACTCAGTCAGATTTATGAAAAACGACTTGACCCGCACAATTCCATGCTGACTTCCCCCTATCCGTCCTTCTTTTCCAAATGCTGGTCGATCATGTCTCTCAGAATCCCCTGCAATAAATTTCCCACCACTGATGTCAGATTCGCCGGACTGCCTTTGCCTTTCTTGTACTTCCAGCCCCTCTTTCATAAAGACACAGCACTACCCACCCTCCAGTTACCCGGTGCCTCATCCGTGGCTAAAGACAATGCAAACATATCTGCCCGGACCTCTGCAATTACTGCCCAAGCTTCCACAATAGCGAAGTTTACACGTAATCAGGCCTCGGTATTTATCTACATTAATGTGCCTTAAGACTGCCGGTGGCTCATGTCTTGTAACGTGGATATTTTTGAATACATCTCTATTGATTTATCCCAATTGCTCAGCTCCCAACCTCATATTTAAAAGCTACGCACTTACCAGACGTCCCTTGTCCTTATCACACGAACTCCCAATCAACCTTTGCAAAGTAGGATTTTAATTTGTCAGCCCGTTCTATCTTTTTCCATCTCCTTCTTATTCCTAATTGAACTATGTTCACCGTCAACAAGCGCTCTCTTACTGACGCTTCAGTCACTTGTGAAGCTTCATTTCCTCACAGGTTGTCGGCAGTTGCCTCCACCCCATGGTGTTTGATCAAACTTTCCCGGACACGACAAACCACTTCAACCCACCCAAGCTGTTCGTACTGTGGCAATCCCAATCAATATGAGGGAAGGTTTAATCTGCTACTCTTGTAATTCTATTATTCTTACAACTAACTGGGATCATCCTCCATATTTGGTGCTCTAATTCCCAATTACTATTTGGAGCCCGATAGTACAATATCATCACAGGGATCTTCCCCTTCTTATGTTGCATATCCACGCACATGGACTCACTGGATTATTCCCAAAGAATATCCTCTCCAAGTACAGATGTGATGTCCACCGTCATCATCAACTCAACTTTCTTTCTTCTCCTACTCCCCAGAGTATTGTGCCTGGAGCATCTCACCCCTGGAACATTTTAATGACAGACCTGCCCCTCCCCCGACCATGTCTCTGTTATTTCTATAAAATCCCAGTCCCGTGTGCCAATCCATGCACTGAGTTCATTTGCCTTACCCGCCTGGTTTATTGCATTAAAATAGTTTAGTCTACCAGAGCTTCCTCTCTGCCTGTCACATCTGCCTCAGAAAATCTCCCCGCCAGGATGTTGGTCTCACTCCAGTTCAGGTGCGACCCGTTCTTCTTGTACAGGTCACCTCTGAGCCAGATAGTTCCCAGTGCTCGATGCACCTGAATCCTTCTATTTTGCACAAACACTTCTGAATGCATACATCTTCGCCATCCTCCTGGTCCTACCTTCAACAAGATGCTGGAGCAGCTCAGCAGGGCAGGCAGTATCCAAGGACAAAAACAGACTGTTAATGATTCGGGTCAGGACCATTTCTCAGGACTGTTCTGAAGAAGTGTCTTGAAGAAGGCTTCTGACCCTAATCGTTGACGGTCTGATACCCTGAGCAATTCAGAGATTACAGCCCAGAAGGTCCCGCTCTTGTACCTTCTGCCAATTTCCCCATGTTCACTATTCAGGAACTCATTCCTTCCTCTACTTATCCCTTTGATACGAAGGTGGTCATAAATGCCTGGCTGCTGACACTTTTCTTGCCAATGAAATCGCGCCCATTGTCAATGATTCCAGACCACCTTGTCTCAGCCCTCTCTGGTGCATTCACATCCGCTCTAAAGTGTGCGAACAGATATGTACAGTCTTGACGAAAACAGTTTCTTTTCCAAAATGCCCGCCATATTTTGCCGAAACAGTCCCACAGACTGGGCCACTCTGAGAGAAAATTATCACCTCGCTAAGTTAGTGTTATTTATCGATTAGATAAAGTAATGGCCTGGATTTCCAGATTCTTCGCCATTAGGCGACGTCATCAGCCACTCAAATTCTGACTCTGAGGGGACTCGAACCCAGAATCTTTGAATTATTTGAGAACGCAATAGTGCAAGTCCAACACGCAATCCATTGCGCTACAGAACTTCGTGTCAACCCCTTTGATGCATATTGATAAAGTTACGGTACAGCAGATAACAATTTGTCAAACGCAAACTCTCGTCCGCTCTCGTTCGTTCTTTCACTGAAGAAGCGACAGAACCAGTCCCACACTTCCTATCCTAGTGCAGCACCAGCTTCGTCAATAACATTTTACGAGCAATTAGACGGCACGAATTTCTGGTGAAGTTCTCGGCATTTTTCTGTTGGGTCAGTGAGATTCTCTTGTGTTCCTCCCACCTGCTTCGTT